>NC_046989.1:3069899-3109899 GCF_009769545.1 Cyclopterus lumpus
ATATATAAAAAAATAATAATAAAAAAATCCTATTCAAAGATTGGTCAGAAACTATTAGATTCACTAGAAGGGGAAAAACTACAAAGAAATAAGGTAGTATACAATATATATACATATAACAATATGTATATATATATATATATATATAAATATATATATATATATATATATATAGTAATATGGATATCACCATGAAACCTCCCCAGTTTATTACTTACATGAAGAAATCATGTTTTATATTAGAAGATTTCTGAAGGTTTATGTTTAAAAATGCAAATATGTGCTAATTTGTGCAAAATTCTTGTTCTATTTTGTTGTCATATTAGAGTCAAATATTTTTACTGAGGGAATTTTGGATTTTCTCTTTGAATCAAAACATGACCTCATAGATATCACATGAAACTTCACCACTTCATCACTCACATTAAGAGTTATTGTGTTATAGGGTCAAAACATGACCTCATAGATATCACATGAAACTTCACCACTTCATCACTCACATTAAGAGTTATTGTGTTATAGGGTCAAAACATGACCTCATAGACATCATATGAAACTTCACCACTTCATCACTCACATTAAGAGTTATTGTGTTATAGGGTCAAAACATGACCTCATAGACATCACATGAAACTTCACCACTTCATCACTCACATTAAGAGTTATTGTGTTATAGGGTCAAAACATGACCTCATAGATATCACATGAAACTTCACCACTTCATCACTCACATTAAGAGTTATTGTGTTATAGGGTCAAAACATGACCTCATAGATATCACATGAAACTTCACCACTTCATCACATTAAGAGTTATTGTGTTATAGGGTCAAAACATGACCTCATAGATATCACATGAAACTTCACCACTTCATCACTCACATTAAGAGTTATTGTGTTATAGGGTCAAAACATGACCTCATAGACATCACATGAAACTTCACCACTTCATCACTCACATTAAGAGTTATTGTGTTATAGGGTCAAAACATGACCTCATAGATATCACATGAAACTTCACCACTTCATCACTCACATTAAGAGTTATTGTGTTATAGGGTCAAAACATGACCTCATAGACATCACATGAAACTTCACCACTTCATCACTCACATTAAGAGTTATTGTGTTATAGGGTCAAAACATGACCTCATAGATATCACATGAAACTTCACCACTTCATCACTCACATTAAGAGTTATTGTGTTATAGGGTCAAAACATGACCTCATAGATATCACATGAAACTTCACCACTTCATCACTCACATTAAGAGGAGTTATTGTTAAGTGTTCTTGTCTAATATAAGTTACAGTTTCCTTCCTTTCAACTCCATCATATACATTCACTTTGTGTGAGAAAGCCACACCTACACACACACACACATACACACACACACACACACACACACTGTCTCTCTCTCAAGCACACACACACATGTACTGTATAGACAGTAATTAGTGTGTGTGTTGAGCATGAAGAAATTGCAGTTTTTTGTGGGGGTTGTTAACGCAGATTAGGACAAAGGGCTGTCAAGCTCACTGATTCTGCTCCACCGGCGCTCCCCTCCAGGACAACGTGGCACATTCCAGACACAGGAAGGCCTCTCTGGAGACGGGGGGATTAGGGTGAGGACATTAATTACAACATGAATATGGATCTTCAGATGTGCCGAGTTCCAGACGTCAAGCTGTCGCTGCGAGAGCTTCAATGAAAACTTTTTTTTATTTTTGGTGAAATGCAAATTAAGTTCTATTTTTTTTTTTTGGTGTGTTTTCGACCGAGATACGGCAAGCAGCGCACTCTATCTCCCCAACCCCACCCCCCTGAATGAGAATAATGACATCATCCTGCATACAAATGGGCTAATTTAGCTTCTTTTTTCCCCCTTTCTTTTCTTGTCTTTTCTTTTCTTTTCTTCTAAGGGTCTATAAGACCGTGACCCACTTTAAATACCCAATCGCAAACGGGGGAGAAGATCTCCTGAGCCAACGGGACGCTGGGCGCCGCCCACCCGCATGCATACTAATGAGGAGGGGGATAATAACCCGAGGGGGGACTCGGGCACAATCCGCAGCTCGCCTCAGTGTCCCGTTGGAGATTACTCTGCCTCCCTGAACACCTTCACCATGGTCGACGCCTTCTGTGCCACTTGGAAGCTGGTCGACAGCGACAACTTCGACGAGTACATGAAAGCCCTCGGTGAGTAGCAGCTGCTTTTCCCCCTTTCTGTTTCTGAGGATGCACAACTCGGCCTCTAACAGCCACGTCCCCCCCCCCCCCCCCCCCCTCCCCATCTCTACCCTGCTCAGGCGTGGGCTTCGCCACCCGGCAGGTCGGCAATGTGACCAAGCCGACCGTGGTCATCAGCCAGGAGGGCGACACGGTGCTGGTCCGCACCCAGAGCACCTTCAAAAACACCGAGATCTCCTTCAAGCTGGGAGAGGAGTTCGATGAGACCACCGCCGACGACAGGAACTGCAAAGTAAGAACCACTAAAGCTTCAGACGCCAGCGGAGCTCCAACAAGTGGCCTTCAACCGTAGCAATGGTTGAACTGGGGTTTCTACTTATAACTCTTATTTAAGTTGTACTTGTGGTCCAACTCGGAGTCGGGGTTGTTCCTTTGATCCTCTATTGGTGGACCGTCTCGAATCCATCGTCACGCTCCTCCTTTTTGTCTTCCAGTCCACGGTGACCTTGGAGGGGGACAAGCTGGTCCACGTCCAGAAGTGGGAGGGCAAAGAGACCAAGTTCGTCCGGGAAATCAAGGACGGCAAGCTGGTGATGGTGAGACGAGCGCCTCCACACACACACACACACACACACACACACACTCACACACACACACTCCTGTCCGGCTTCATCAGCACACACACGACTTAAGGGGAGTATAATTACTGGGGGGAATAAATAGAAATAGAATATTAAAGTTATTGTGTCGACAAGTAGCTATAAATGACTATAAATGCTTTTACTCATCATCTGGGAAATGTTTTGTCCATTTTTGTAATATAGCACCAAAATATACGTTGTTTCATAAAGTATTCACGATTTCCTCTCGCTGGAAGCATCGATAATAAAACATATTTTATTCTTCTGTGTGCGTTTAAAGAAAATTATATTTCAAACTTATGGGCAACTGTCATGTTGTGAGAGCGATGCACAGTTTGTTGGTCTTTAAAAGACTCTTCTGGCCCAAATTGTTACTTAAAGAGACACCAACCAGGAAGAGACTCAAAGTAACCACCAGGAAACATTAAACGATCACAAATAGACGCAAAGCAACTGAAAAGAGACACAACAAGACAAAATAAGACAAAGGGACCACAAAGACAACGAAGAGACACAGGAGGACCACAAAGAGACAATACACATTCCCAAAGAAACACAAAACAACTACAAAGAAGCTCAAAACGACCACAAAGAGACACAAAACAACTACAAAGAAGCTCAAAACGACCACAAAGAGACACAAAACAACTACAAAGAGACACAAAACAACCACAAAGAGACACAAAACAACTACAAAGAAGCTCAAAACCACCACAAAGAAACACAAAACAACTACAAAGAAGCTCAAACAACTACAAAGAAGCTCAAAACGACCACAAAGAGACACAAAACAACTACAAAGAAGCTCAAACAACTACAAAGAAGCTCAAAACGACCACAAAGAGACACAAAACAACTACAAAGAAGCTCAAAACCACCACAAAGAAACACAAAACAACTACAAAGAAGCTCAAAACGACCACAAAGAGACACAAAACAACTACAAAGAGACACAAAACGAGAGATGCAAAACAACAACAAAATAGACAAAAGTGTTGAGTCCGTCTCAAACAAAAAGGTTTTTAAAAAAGCCCCAAAACACACTTTTCAGACAGTTTTGTCTCCCTGAAGCTGCAGCGGAACGTTTTGTGATGAATGAGTGAGTTTCTTCTACGCTTTCATAGTCAAATGAGCTCTGTTGTGTGAGACAGAGTGAGTCCCTGAAGCTGCCAAAAGCCGCCTCACTCTTCCGCTGGTCGAGTGGTGCGTTGGTGGGCTCTCCACTCGTCGTCACGGTAACGCTCCTCTCTCCTCTGCAGAACCTGACCTTTGAGGACATCCACGCGGTGCGCAGCTACGAGAAGGCCTGAGCGCTCCGACCGCGGCCAAGAAGTGTTGATTTTATAATTATTATTGACTGTATGCTTCTCTTTGCACTTCGTCCTCCTCCTGCAAGTTTTGTAATTCTTTTTTTTTTTTTTTTTTTTTTATATTATGAAAAACAAATTCTGTCATTATGAATGGATCGTCTTTGCAACCCTGGAAATTAAAAAGAAAACACAGAGTAAATGTGTGTGTGTCTTCTCTTCGTGCATCCTATTGTGGGGCGACTATGGGTCAGTGGTTAGCATGCCCGTCTTTCAATCAAGAGGTTGGCAGTTCGATCCCCGCCCTAGTCGATGTGTCCTTGAGCAAGACACTTAACCCTGCATTGCTCCCCGTAGCTGTGTCTACGGTGTATAATGTAAAGTGTCTTTGAGTATCTTGAAAAACACTATATAAATTAAATGGATTATTATTATTGTGTTCAAGGCGGTCGAAATCATAAATATATCGAAATCATTTGATTGAACCCCATCTGAGTGACTGAGTGAGTGAGTGTGTGTGTGTGTGTGTGTGAGTGAGTGTGTGAGTGAGTGAGTGTGTGAGTGTGTGTGTGAGCGAGCGAGCGAGTGAGCGAGTGTGTGTGTGTGTGTGTGTGTGAGTGAGTGTGTGAGCGAGTGAGCGATTGAGTGTGCACCTCTAATCTCGCATTCTGCTGGTAATATTTCGGGTGGCCAGTTATGGCTTCATGCTCAAGGACCTCTCGAGGGTTAAAGTGACTCACACCTTCTCAAAGCACCTTTTATTGATGTTATGCTGCCGTGCTGACTCCTCACTCACTACTTGTATTATTATTAATAGAGTGAGTCGTAGATCTGCACTCTGAGTAAACATTTGTAGCTGTTATGAAACACTTTGTCGTAGTTTGACCTCTTTGAGTCTCTAAACAACTGTAAAGTCAAACAGTCCAATGAGGAAGGCCCTGCATTAATGTGTGATGGGGGGGGTCACGCGTAGACTTGACCTCTTGTCAAGGGGTCATGAGCAGAAAATAAGTCACAGAGTCCCGTATCAATTTACTATTTGGTAGTTTTCAGATTCAGCAAAAGTATATCAGATTGTAGAAAGTCCATTAAAAGCCAAAGCCCTGCAATGTGAATATTAATCAAGTAGACATACGTAATATATAATACAGTAGGTGGTCAAAGTGGAGCAAATCTCTAACAGTTTTATATTTCGTCGGGTTGTTAAATCTATAATAAGGACAGCTATCTTAAAAGATTGTCACATATTTTGTGTGTAAAGTCTTAATTTGTCAACTATAACTGAGTAAAAGTACCTTGACGTGACGCTTGATTGCAGTATTTGAGTACCTGCAGACTTTCTGTCTCCATAAGCCCCGCCCCCTGAGCTCCAGAAGAATCACATGACCACCGGAGGCTACTTCCTGTTTATTACAGAGAAGTATGCCTTATGTTGATGATCTTAATAACTCGATAAACATGGAGCAGCTTGTGTGTGTCGCGCTGCTGCTGAGCGGCGCGGCTCCGCTCGGGGCGGCGCCCGCTGGGAGCGGCTCTCTGCCGGGTACAGGTGAGCGTGGAGTCTGCATTATGGACCAAGATATGCAATATGAACCAAGATATACAATATGTAGTAGAGGAAACAATATGTTCTGTACTTTTGGCTACAAAAGTCAGTATTTCCCTAAATATAGATGTCACACTATATCTCAAAGTAAGACCTATACTATATTATTACTAATATATCATTACCTATACTATATTATTACTATAAATAATCCACAACGTTTTTCACTTTGTGGATTATTGCAGGACATTAAATGTTGAACGTCACAATTCTCTTTGCAAATGATAAGAAACGTGAGAAAGGAGATATTTTTAAATGGAGTTATGCTCAAATATACTTTAAATGGGCCGCTGGTGTTTGTTTTTAATTACAAAACAGGTTTGGAGTTCGTCTTATACACCTTTCATACAAGTATCATACATTTGAACCTATTAAGCTTATTATTAGTGCATAACAAGCATTCAAAAAGACACTGAATGCAATCAGAGAGATACAATATGAAATTGTCGTGACACATTTTTAACCCCAATTGGGCAAAATATATTCTATATATATTTTTGATGTCTTCGTCCCTCCTTCTGGTTCACTGTCACCTCCATCTATCAGGCAGGTTCTGGCACATCACTGACCTCCACCTGGACCCCTCCTACCACCTGGCCCCGGACCCCACCAAGGTGTGCTCCTCCTCCAAAGGAGCCGCCGCCTCCCACGCCGGCCCGTTCGGGGACTTCCTGTGCGACTCTCCCTTCGCTCTCATCCAGTCCGCCTTCGCCCACATGGCGCCGCTCACACAGCCACAGGACTTCATCATATGGACCGGGTCGGTACCCTCATGAGGGGAGGGGGGGGGGTCTTACTGCTCTCTTCTTCTTCTTCTTCTTCTTCTTCTTCTTCTTCTTCTTCTTCTTGGAGAGTTCAAGCCTTGTTTGTTGCATGAAAATAATCATCTCATACAAACTATCTGTGGCTCTACAGTAGTTTCATAACCTGGTGTGTGTGTCTGTGTGTGTGTGCGTGTGTGTGTGTGTGTGTGTGCGTGCGTGTGTGTGTGTCATTTAATGTTAAAACCACTTTGAGGTTTGAGAGTTGCAGATTGAGGAAGCTTTTGTGGAGTCACTCTGGAGGCTCTCACTTCCTCAAGGGAGTTGCTTTTATTTTGAAAGGTTATTAGTTTTCAGCCGAGATTTTTAATAAAAACCCCGCATGATGCATTGGAATAATTTGAAAGCTGCAGTCGGTATGAAAATCACTTCCTGTCACACTGTACAAGATAATCTGTGAAAAACCGGTTCCTCTGCCTCCTCAGGGCATTTCCACCAGAGGAAACCGACCAATCGGAGCCGAGGAGTCTCTAAACACAGCTGTCAATCACTGCTGAAGAACCTCGTGAGCGCCGATCAAACTTTGAAACGAGGCCGCGTGGATCAAAGAGACGTAAAACACGATGATTAAAGGTCCACAAACATAAAAAAATGGAGTTAAGAAAAGGGTCAACTGGGCTAAAAGAGTGCTGTTTATTAATCAAAGGGACAATTACAACCAAAAGATCATTTACTTTAGTGTACAAGGTCTCCACTAAGTCACTAGTTGGGACTAAGATGTGTTTTATTCTAGTAACCAACTGTAGCTTTGATGAACCTCTGGCTTTTCCCTTCAATATGTATCCAAATGTTGGTTTAATCCCAAATACCCTCAAAACTATCCATCAAACCTCATGTTCCCAGACTGATGGTCCACAGTTGAGTTTCAAAGGCCTCCGAACACGAGTGAGAGCTGTGAAGAGTACCTTAAGGAACCGTTCTCTTGGAAACTCCGATGAGGAAGTAGAACGACTGTGAGCTGATCAGCAAAGCCAGGAATTCATGGGTTTGCTGAACATGCTGAAGAGAACGCTTCGCCACTTAATCCCCTTCCCCGGGGAGTCTTTTATTTATTTTATTTAGTAGTTTAAGTTCCTGCGTCGGCAGATATTTGCTTTATTCTATTGTTGTCGGGCTCTGTCGCGTGACTCCGTCGCACGGTGGAATTCACTATTTATTTTAAGAACAAAGGAAGTACAGTAGCGTTGAGAAATCAGGGTTGTTCCTTGATTTCTACAGCTGAGCACCGACTCATCAGATACTTTACTCGGCTCATTTAAAGTCATTCTCTTTGCCAAAGGTCTTTAGAGTCTGCAGTAACACGTTTAACTTTGGTTTATTACAACATTTCACATCTTCAATTCCCCATAAAACAAGTGGTGAACCTTTTTGAACCTGCTCTTATTGGTTTATTCTCTAGCAGTGAATTTAAACAAAGTCAGGAGAACCGAGAGAACGAGGGAACCCGGTCCGGCTCGCTTGAATCTGATCGTGGGCGTTCTGCTCCCTCTCCACCAGTGACAGTCCACCTCATGTCCCTGCAGACGAGCTCTCTACGGACACAGTGATCCAGGTGATCAGTAACATGACCCAGACCATCAGACAACACTTCCCCAACCTGACGGTCTATCCAGCCCTGGGGAACCACGACTACTGGCCACAGGTACCTTTTGTTTGAGGTCATCGGAGGGCAAGCGCTGAGAAAAGATTGGAGGTGAAGCCAATGCAGGAATGTTTTAAACCTGCATTTTCTCTACTGACCACCAGGGGGCGAATCCTCTGGTTGTATAGAAGTCTATGCTTCATGTGTTAAAGCTGCATTTTCTCTACTGACCACCAGGGGGCGAATCCTCTGGTTGTATAGAAGTCTATGCTTCATGTGTTAAAGCTGCATTCTCTCTCCTGACCACCAGGGGGCGACTCCTCTGGTTGTATAGAAGTCTATGCTTCATGTGTTAAAGCTGCATTCTCTCTCCTGACCACCAGGGGGCGACTCCTCTGGTTGTATAGAAGTCTATGCTTCATGTGTTAAAGCTGCATTCTCTCTCCTGACCACCAGGGGGCGACTCCTCTGGTTGTATAGAAGTCTATGCTTCATGTGTTAACGCTGCATTCTCTCTCCTGACCACCAGGGGGCGACTCCTCTGGTTGTATAGAAGTCTATGCTTCATGTGTTAAAGCTGCATTCTCTCTACTGACCACCAGGGGGTGACTCCTCTGGTTGTATAGAAGTTTATGCTTCACATTTTAAAGTTGCATTCTCTCTCCTGACCACCAGGGGGCGACTCCTCTGGTTGTATAGAAGTTTATGATTCACGTGTTAAAGTTGCATTCTCTCTCCTGACCACCAGGGGGCGACTCCTCTGGTTGTATAGAAGTCTATGCTTCATGTGTTAAAGCTGCATTCTCTCTACTGACCACCAGGGGGTGACTCCTCTGGTTGTATAGAAGTTTATGCTTCACATTTTAAAGTTGCATTCTCTCTCCTGACCACCAGGGGGCGACTCCTCTGGTTGTATAGAAGTTTATGATTCACGTGTTAAAGTTGCATTCTCTCTCCTGACCACCAGGGGGCGACTCCTCTGGTTGTATAGAAGTTTATGATTCACGTGTTAAAGTTGCATTCTCTCTCCTGACCACCAGGGGGCGACTCCTCTGGTTGTATAGAAGTCTATGCTTCATGTGTTAAAGCTGCATTCTCTCTCCTGACCACCAGGGGGCGACTCCTCTGGTTGTATAGAAGTCTATGCTTCATGTGTTAAAGCTGCATTCTCTCTCCTGACCACCAGGGGGAGACTCCTCTGGTTGTATAGAAGTCTATATAAATGACTCTACTTCTCTTGATTTATTCCCTCAGTAAACATTGTAAACATTAGTTTTTGGTCTCAATCTCTAGTTTCAAGTCTTCTTCAATACAGCGTGATGTTCATTTAGTACATTATGGTCCATTCAGAGTCCAGTAGGCCATGGTAGTACTAGTAGGCTACAAGGTGATGGACATGTCATTACCAGACGTATATGGCGTCACTCCTCACTTTTGTTCACTGGTTGCAAAAGAACCCCAGAAGGTGATTGCAATTAGATAAAATAGTTTAAATACTGCCTTTTTAAAATGGGATTTAATTCGAGGAGTGTTTTTCATTATACCTGCCTTGTGTGTGAGATGTTTGTAAAGACCTGCAGATGTCGAGCTCCACCAACGCCGTCTACAAAGCTGCGGCCCGGCTGTGGAAACCCTGGCTGCAGACTGAAGCTCTGCTCACACTCTCTCAAGGTGACGTGTTTCTGTCACATCGCGGCTTGTTCAGCGCGTTGCACTTTATTCAAGTGGGCGTCGGGTCTTTGTTCTCTTCCTGCAGGGGGTTTCTACTCCCAGCTGGTGAAGCCCGGTTTGCGGGTGCTCAGCCTCAACACCATCCTCTACTACGGCCCGAACGAAGCCACCAAGAACATGACCGACCCCGCTGGACAGTTCGAGTGGCTGGAGAGAACTCTGGAGAAAGCTGCCCGCAGTCTGGAGAAGGCACGTGTGTAGATGATAAGAACTGGATACGACGCCGACGCCCCCCTAAAAATACTCATCTCTGTTGACCATTATATTCATAAAACGTTACGAGAATTATCTAAATATCCGTGACATCATCAAGATGTACAGCAGAGCTGCCGAGTAGGGATCCGGACCTACAACCGATAAATGATTGAGAATTAGTATTACAGCTTTTACGGCACTGGAAACCCAAAACGGGACCATGTTGCATTCGTGTTTTTTTTTAATCTTTTCACGTGATGCTACTCAGCCAATCAAATGTGTGCATTCAGATGAGCATCATGTCGGAGAGACGAGTTATTCTGGCGTTCTAGACCTTTTGCTTGAGGGCATTTTCTCTTCAAGTGAATACCCCAGAAAATAAACCTGGAAGCTAGAAAGGTTTTTCTGATTGGACGGACTTGGGGTCCGTTTTTTGATTATTAATCATCTGTGGGAGAACATATCTAACATCTGCTGTCTTGAACCACGTGGATCAAAAGGTTGTGAGTCCAGTGAAAGAACCACTTGCACTCGCTTCCTGCTCCAGGTGTACATCATAGCTCACGTGCCGGTGGGCTACCTGCCCTTTGCCAGGAGCACCCCCGCCCTACGAGAGAGCCACAACGAGCGGCTGGTCGCCATCTTCAGGGACCACAGTGACGTCATCGCGGGACATTTCTACGGCCACACCCACCGCGACAGCTTCATGGTGCTGATGGACCGACACGGTGAAACACTTCTCTTATTGTTCAAATGGACTTTGATGGTGGACACAGCGCTTCCAAATGATTATTGTGATTATGATTTATCCAAAATGGCCTTTTTGCAATTTTTTGTATTATATTCACAGCAGAAACATTGGACTGTGTTTAATATGTTCCTATTGTGACCCGAAGGTTTCTCTGTCATGGAGACAAGAGGAAGCTTCATTGTTTATTCTGTTGAAGAGGAAAACTGTAAATCAGATGTTCTCTGAAGCTCTGACCGTCCTCACGTTTTGATCGTGAATTAAATGAAGATAATAGACTTTTTCAGTCTTTTCTGAAAGTCAATGCTAAGCTCTTAATTAAAGAGATTTTCGTTTTATCTTCTGTCAAAGAAACAGCATTGAGGGACGCATTTAGTTCCAGAAATACAAGAATTGATTCTGAGATTGTTTATGACCTCCATGTATTTCTCAAACAACAGACTGGAACTTCTCAAACAAAGTGGTTTTGTAAGAATCTGATGTGAGAAACTGTCTACGAGGAACAAATAAAAACAACAGATGGATCTGCTGACTGTGTTATTTTAAATAAGCTTGTTTATTAAAAAAGGGATACGATAGACGCCTTCACTTATATTTCGTTTGTGTTTTCCTTGTTCTGCAGGCAAACCGGTGAATTCTCTTTTCGTGTCTCCGGCTGTCACGCCGATCAAACACGTTCTGGAGCCGTACTCCAACAACCCGGCTTTCCGCGCCTACTTGTACAACACCGAGGACTTCGCCGTCTTGGTGAGGAGCTTATAGACATTTGGTGGCACTACGCGCCCCAAAGGAAGGCCAAAGTATATTCAAACAACGCGGCTCCGATGTGTCCGAAATGCCTCCTGCTAGCTGAACCGGATGGTGTTATCGAGCTCTTTTAGAGGAACCACTCCAGTGGACCTCGTTCTGATAACGTTGAGAATAACCAATCAGGAGGAGGAAGTAAGCAAGTTAGCGTTAGCTGTTAGCCGTCAGCAGCTAAATAACGGAGCTAACGGCTAACGCTAGCAGGAGGTTCCATTGAGGTTAATGATGCGTTCATGCTCCGCTTAGTGAAAATGAGTACTCTGCAAAGTAAGTTTAAGATATTATACTACTTAAATTTGATGTGTTCAAATGTTATCTTGTGATAAACAGTTGTTTGAGGGAGGAAATAGATATTATTATTCATGTTTTTTTCAATGCACTGGTATGCCGGCTGATATGTAAGTTTGGGTCTTCGGTATCGGGAAGGAAAGAAAAAGGTTCTCGGGACATCTCTAAAAACAACAGCCTGTAAAGAGAACTTTTATTTAAAAAACAGGAAAATAAAAGTCTTATTTCCCAATGAAAGCTTGATTAAAAGATGCAGAAGAGAGACGCTCTAAATGTTGACTCCATTCAGTTCAAACTGAAAAAAAGAGTGAAGAAGAAATAAAGTCCCTCCCGATGATTAATCACGCTGTCAATCAATACACAAAAAACGGCTTCTGGCTTTCAAAAAGACTCAAAAGACTCCCCCCCCCCCCCTCCCCCCTCTCCCCCCCTCCCTCTCTGAAGGATATCTGGCAGTACTACTTGAACCTGACGGAAGCCAACGAGGAACAAAGGTCCTCCTGGCGGTTGGAGTACATCATGACGGAGGCCTTTGGACTGGCTGACCTGCGGCCGCCCGGCCTCCTGCGTCTGGCCCTGAGCTTCGGGGCGCCGCGTTCCGAGGCCTTCGCCGTGTACTTCGCTCACTACATGGTGGCGTACGACCTCAGCGTCGCGTGCGAGGGCGCCTGTAAGCTCAGCCAGGTGTGTGCGGCGCTGCACCTGGACCGCGAGGGCTACTCCCAGTGTGTGGCGAAGGGGTGAAGACCAGGGGGGCTTTTTACGGGATTTTACTGTCAATTAATCAAACTTTATTGGTATTGCTGTGCGGACGACGGGCGGATGTTGAGAAATGATGTCAAATAGATTTAAACGCTATAATAACAGTAGTAAAACACAATTAAATAAAACATTGAGAATAAGATATATCATAATTATATTATGTGATTTGACAGCTTAAATGCAATAGGATAAATGATTAATGAAATAGCAGTACAATTAAGTACATTTGTACAGCTTAAATACAATAAATACGTGATAAACATTTAAAAAATCAAACCTTTTAAAACTTTTTAAAATTAGTTTACTGTGTTATTGAAATAAAAATGTAAATCTTGAGGGATTTGTCTCAGGGAGTCGCATTTTTATTTATTTTTTACTGTACATGCAAAGCTGTTTGTGTCAATATAAACGTGCACGTGACTTAACGAGACCCACGTGCACGATCACAACCGCCATCTTGTTTTGAGCTGCAGAGACAAATTCAACTGGATCATTTCATATTTACAGGGTTTTGTTTGATTACATTTAATGGTTTGTTTTGTTCTTTATGTCTTTAGCTGTTCATAAATCAATATTTGTGTTTTTATGTCGTTTCTTCATTGTTATATGTACTCGAATATATTAATAATAAAGTTTTTACTTTGCTTATGTATTCCAGGCAAATAATGTACTTTTTACTTAAAAATATATTAAAGATATAATTAGCAAATGAATTGTAAATATAAGAAACAAATTAATTATATATATATATCATTATAATAATAATAATATAATTAGATATATATTATATTTATTTATAATTGTATATATATATATAATATATAGAAAATAATATATATATATATATATATATATATATATATATATATATATATACATACATTGCATACAGCAACAGTTACTCACGTTTGTTGAATGTAAACTTTCAACTTGTAAACGGCAACTTTTGTTACAAATTAAATGTGTGACACGTTACGAGTGCTGTTCCGTAAAAAAGAAGAAGAAGTATGAATTGATAAAAAGTGTCACGTTGCCCGGCGCTGCGTTCACACTACGGACCGACGCTCCAGTGGCGCGGCCTCGACCAATCACGTGTCTGTGCTTCAAACTGTACATGTTTCTAAGAGGAACCCCGCTGGTCTGGGCTGAAACCACGGCAACCACTTTGTCTCTGCAGGGGAACAGCGCCTGACCTCCTCTGACCCCCTCGCTTCACTTTCATTCTCCTCCTCCTCGTTTCTCAGCCTCCAGCTCAAGCATTCCCCCCCCCCCCCCCCCCCCCCCGTTTGTCCTCATCGACCTCCCTGAGATGTTGATCTCTCTCAAAGCTTTTTTTTCTTTCGGTGTCAAACGCCACCGGACGGAATCTCAGAGTTCTTTGCCGCGGTACAAATGAGGCAAAAAGATTTGTAGTAGAAGAAGGAGAAGGAGGTGAGGAGTCACGAAGGAGGTGAGGAGCCACAAAGGAGGTGAGGAGTCACGAAGGAGGTGAGGAGTCACAAAGGAGGTGAGGAGCCACGAGGGAGGTGAGGAGCCACGAAGGAGGTGAGGAGCCACGAAGGAGGTGAGGAGCCACAAAGGAGGTGAGGAGCCACGAAGGAGGTGAGGAGCCACAAAGGAGGTGAGGAGTCATGAAGGAGGTGAGGAGTCATGAAGGAGGTGGGAGCCACAAAGGAGGTGAGGAGTCACGAAGGAGGTGAGGAGTCACGAAGGAGGTGAGGAGCCACAAAGGAGGTGAGGAGTCACGAAGGAGGTGAGGAGCCACAAAGGAGGTGAGGAGTCACGAAGGAGGTGAGGAGCCACGAAGGAGGTGGGAGCCACAAAGGAGGTGAGGAGTCACGAAGGAGGTGAGGAGCCACAAAGGAGGTGAGGAGTCACGAAGGAGGTGAGGAGCCACAAAGGAGGTGAGGAGTCACGAAGGAGGTGAGGAGCCACGAAGGAGGTGAGGAGCCACGAAGGAGGTGAGGAGTCACGAAGGAGGTGAGGAGTCACGAGGGAAGTGAGGAGCCACAAAGGAGGTGAGGAGTCACGAAGGAGGTGAGGAGCCACAAAGGAGGTGAGGAGTCACGAAGGAGGTGAGGAGCCACGAAGGAGGTGAGGAGTCACGAAGGAGGTGAGGAGTCACGAAGGAGGTGAGGAGCCACAAAGGAGGTGAGGAGTCATGAAGGAGGTGAGGAGTCATGAAGGAGGTGGGAGCCACAAAGGAGGTGAGGAGTCACGAAGGAGGTGAGGAGTCACGAAGGAGGTGAGGAGCCACAAAGGAGGTGAGGAGTCACGATGGAGGTGAGGAGCCACAAAGGAGGTGAGGAGTCACGAAGGAGGTGAGGACTCACGAAGGAGGTGAGGAGCCACAAAGGAGGTGAGGAGCCACGATGGAGGTGAGGAGCCACAAAGGAGGTGAGGAGTCACGAAGGAGGTGAGGAGTCACGAAGGAGGTGAGGAGCCACAAAGGAGGTGAGGAGCCACGATGGAGGTGAGGAGCCACAAAGGAGGTGAGGAGTCACGAAGGAGGTGAGGAGTCACGAAGGAGGTGAGGAGCCACGAAGGAGGTGAGGAGCCACGAAGGAGGTGAGGAGCCACGAAGGATCCCCCCCCCCCCTCTCCACCCAGAAAACACTCAATGCCTGACGGATCGTCACCATGGAGACGGGAGGCGGTGACGATGGAGAGGACTCCATCGCCACGGTGACAGAGTCAAAGCCCCCCCCAGTCCTCTGAGGTCACCGGGAGCCCGTACACATTCTGAAGGCACCGTTTTTATTCGCTTATATTTCATGTACTCTTTATTTAAAAAACATCTACAATAAGATATTAATAATTGTGTTTTTACTGGAGACAAATAGCGGTAGAAAGAACCTAAGTTAATTTACTGAAGTTCATTCTGAGGTACTTATACTTTGCTTATCAAGTACTGCACATGTTGTGCTTTTTTACTTCACTACATTTATTTTGGTAATCTTTAGGAACTTTGCATTGATAAAACAAATATAATCAGCAAATCAGTTTTAAAGCAAACTTTATTGATCCTCGGGGGGAAATTAAACTTTGAATTAAGGTTTCTTACTGGAAACAAAGTATTTCTACACTATCGTTACTTTGACCTCAGGAAGCAAAATGAGTACTTATGTTTTATAGTTTTACCATTTTTAATAGATTTCATGTGGCTTTGTTTTCACAAAGAAAACAGTGACTGACTGGTGGATGACTGGTGGATGACTGGTGCCTGACTGGTGGATGACTGGTGCCTGACTGGTGGATGACTGGTGCCTGACTGGTGGATGACTGGTGCCTGACTGGTGGATGACTGGTGCCTGACTGGTGGATGACTGCTGCCTGACTGGTGGATGACTGCTGCCTGACTGGTGGATGACTGGTGCCTGACTGGTGGATGACTGGTGCCTGACTGGTGGATGACTGGTGGATGACTGCTGCCTGACTGGTGGATGACTGCTGCCTGACTGGTGGATGACTGGTGCCTGACTGGTGGATGACTGGTGCCTGACTGGTGGATGACTGGTGGATGACTGGTGGATGAGTGGTGCCTGACTGGTGGATGACTGCTGCCTGACTGGTGCCTGACTGGTGCCTGACTGGTGCCTGACTGGTGGATGACTGGTGGATGACTGGTGGATGACTGGTGCCTGACTGGTGGATGACTGGTGGATGACTGGTGCCTGACTGGTGCCTGACTGGTGGATGACTGGTGCCTGACTGGTGGATGACTGGTGCCTGACTGGTGGATGACTGGTGCCTGACTGGTGGATGACTGCTGCCTGACTGGTGCCTGACTGGTGGATGACTGCTGCCTGACTGGTGGATGACTGGTGGATGACTGCTGCCTGACTGGTGGATGACTGGTGGATGACTGGTGCCTGACTGGTGGATGACTGCTGCCTGACTGGTGGATGACTGGTGCCTGACTGGTGGATGACTGGTGCCTGACTGGTGGATGACTGCTGCCTGACTGGTGGATGACTGGTGCCTGACTGGTGGATGACTGGTGGATGACTGCTGCCTGACTGGTGGATGACTGGTGCCTGACTGGTGGATGACTGGTGGATGACTGGTGGATGACTGGTGCCTGACTGGTGGATGACTGGTGCCTGACTGGTGGATGACTGGTGCCTGACTGGTGGATGACTGGTGCCTGACTGGTGGATGACTGGTGGATGACTGCTGCCTGACTGGTGCCTGACTGGTGCCTGACTGGTGGATGACTGCTGCCTGACTGGTGCCTGACTGGTGCCTGACTGGTGGATGACTGGTGGATGACTGGTGCCTGACTGGTGGATGACTGCTGCCTGACTGGTGGATGACTGGTGCCTGACTGGTGGATGACTGCTGCCTGACTGGTGGATGACTGGTGCCTGACTGGTGGATGACTGGTGGATGACTGCTGCCTGACTGGTGGATGACTGGTGCCTGACTGGTGGATGACTGGTGGATGACTGCTGCCTGACTGGTGGATGACTGCTGCCTGACTGGTGGATGACTGGTGCCTGACTGGTGGATGACTGGTGCCTGACTGGTGCCTGACTGGTGGATGACTGGTGGATGAGTGGTGCCTGACTGGTGGATGACTGCTGCCTGACTGGTGCCTGACTGGTGCCTGACTGGTGCCTGACTGGTGGATGACTGGTGGATGACTGGTGGATGACTGGTGCCTGACTGGTGGATGACTGGTGGATGACTGGTGCCTGACTGGTGGATGACTGGTGCCTGACTGGTGGATGACTGGTGGATGACTGGTGCCTGACTGGTGGATGACTGGTGCCTGACTGGTGGATGACTGGTGCCTGACTGGTGGATGACTGGTGGATGACTGCTTTTACATTTCCTGAATGTAATTATTTGGTTTGTTGCGTAATCCTAACTTTCCTTTTTTTATCGTATTGTCATCGTGAAGAAAAGTTGGGACGCAGATGTAGTTGCTGTAGAGCACTTTGTAACATTATTATTATTAGTATTCTTATTATTAATAATATTATTATTACGTACAGTGAAACTTGCAAGCGCCACATTTTCTTTTTTGCATTTTAGAGTAAAAAAAAAAAGACATTGTTCTGTTGCTGCTCAGAACATCCCAACATAATGCTCCTTTCATAACTCCGATGTCCCGTGTGATATCCTCTCACACCCAAGTCTCACAGTCTATAGTGGGGGGGGAGAGACGGGGGGGGGGGGGGGTGACGGGGGGGGGGGGAGAGACTGGGGGGGGGGGTCTTTAGTCTCATGCTTCACTAGTAATTTGTCAGTAGGCATGAATGGGCTCCTTCATCACCGGGTGGAGACAGCAATGTGT
Organism: Cyclopterus lumpus; assembly: GCF_009769545.1. Taxonomy (NCBI): domain Eukaryota; kingdom Metazoa; phylum Chordata; class Actinopteri; order Perciformes; family Cyclopteridae; genus Cyclopterus; species Cyclopterus lumpus. Next base: position 3,087,881 of record NC_046989.1, read on the forward strand.
GTGTGTGTGTGTGTGTGTGTGTGTGTGTGTGTGTGTGTGTGTGCGTGTGTGTGTGCGTGTGTGTGTGTGTGTGTGTGTGTGCGTGTGTGTGTGTGTGTGTGTGTGTGTACACTAGTGGGGGTCCGGCCTCAGATTGAAGTTTGTTCTAAGCCTCTTGTAGCCCAGTTCGCTCCTCTGTATGGGCCCACCATAGGCAGTTCCCCAACAGCCAATCAGACTCCACAGAGCCCATTACTTCACCCTCTGGTGGTGGGTGTGTCAAGTTGGACAGGCATTCCCCCCCCCCCCCCCCTCGACCCCCCGGCCCCCTACAAAGAAAAGGCAAATGTATTTGAAGCAAGAAGAAGGACAAAAAGAGGAAAAAGGTGTTTCTGTGAATACAAAACTTCACTTTTGAACGAAACCAAACTCCTCATGAAATATATAATATATACATGTTATAACTTCGCCTACATTGTCCAAAATAATATAATAACACCACCCAAATGAAAAGGGCGTTACTTTTTCCAGCATTGACAGCATTGTGGTCCATGAGAAAGTTCCTCAAAAGAAGAACCGTCTTTGGTGGAGCTGTGGATGAACCCTCTGTGGTGACTCCATGAGCATGAAAGGGTTACTCCAGACACTAAGGTGCTCCACAGAGACTCACAAGTACTCAAAACAACCACAAAGAGACACAAAACAACTACAAGAAGACGCAAAACAACTACAAGAAGATGCAAAACAACTACAAAAAGATGCAAAACAACTACAAGAAGATGCAAAACAACTACAAAAAGATGCAAAACAACTACAAGAAGATGCAAAACAACCACAAAGAGACACAAAACAACTACAAGAAGACACAAAACAACTACAAGAAGACACAAAACAACTACAAAAAGATGCAAAACAACTACAAGAAGATGCAAAACAACTACAAGAAGACGAAAAACAACTACAAAGAGACACAAAACAACTACAAGAAGATGCAAAACAACTACAAGAAGATGCAAAACAAATACAAGAAGATGCAAAACAACTACAAGAAGATGCAAAACAAATACAAGAAGATGCAAAACAACCACAAAGAGACACAAAACAACTACAAGAAGACACAAAACAACGACAAGAAGACGAAAAACAACTACATAAAGATGCAAAACAACTACAAGAAGACACAAAACAACTACAAGAAGATACAAAAGCTAAACAACTACAAGATGCAAAACAACGACAAAAAGACACAAATGCAAAACAACTACAACAAAATGCAAAACAACAACAAAAAGATACAAAACAACCACAGAATGAAAACATAACTACAAAAACATTGATATAATTAACTACAAAAAGACCAAAACAGCTACATTGTCTCATAATCCACGAGGGTCAAACCGACAGACATCTCGACCTCCAGCAAAATTACTAAGACATTTAGTATTGATTAGTATTAATTAGTATTGATTAGTATTGATTAGGTTGAGGAGTCTCCCTTCGACAGCTAATAGACCCATTTCTATCAAACGTGGGGAGGATATTCGTGGTCCCCAGAGGATTTGATGCATTCCTGTGTGTGTGTGTGTGTGTGTGTGTGTGTGTGTGTGTGTGTGTGTGTGTGTGTGTGAGTTGGACGGAGGCCAGCTATTGACATCGCGGCTCCACGGTCGAGTCTCCACTTCCAATTAAAGTTTCACCCAGAAACGAGGAGTTGGTCCGTTTCCCACTGGAGTAAAACAGCTTTTGTCCGATAACACAAAGCTCTGATTATTGTGGAGGTGCAGACATTTATGAATGGGCACAAAAGATGGCGGCCAAACCAGCAAAATGTCTAAATTCTACTTGAGCGTTATGGGATGTGTCGTTGCGTGAGAGAGGATGATTAGCATCCGGCTGATGAAGAGTAAAAACGTTAAAAAGTCTCGGGTTCAATCTTGGAGATAGTAGTTTGACTAAGCACATCACCTTGTAGCCCCGCCCCTAAAGCATCCTCTTCTTTATGGTCTGTGGTCTACGTGACCATAATTTACTAAATGAACATCACGCTGCATTGAAGAAGACTTGAAACTAGAGATTGAGACCAAAAACTAATGTTTACAATGTTTACTGAGGGAATACATCAAGAGAAGTAGAGTCATTTATATAGACTTCTATACAACCAGAGGAGTCACCCCCTGGTGGTCAGTAGAGAGAATGCAGCTTTAACACATGAAGCATAGACTTCTATACAACCAGAGGAGTCGCCCCCTGGTGGTCAGGAGAGAGAATGCAGCTTTAACACATGAAGCATAGACTTCTATACAACCAGAGGAGTCGCCCCCTGGTGGTCAGGAGAGAGAATGCAGCTTTAACACATGAAGCGTAGACTTCTATACAACCAGAGGAGTCGCCCCCTGGTGGTCAGGAGAGAGAATGCAGCTTTAACACATGAAGCATAGCCTTCTATACAACCAGAGGAGTCGCAGCTTTAACACATGAAGCATAGACTTCTATACAACCAGAGGAGTCGCCCCCTGGTGGTCAGGAGAGAGAATGCAGCTTTAACACATGAAGCATAGACTTCTATACAACCAGAGGAGTCGCCCCCTGGTGGTCAGGAGAGAGAATGCAGCTTTAACACATGACGCATAGACTTCTATACAACCAGAGGAGTCGCCCCCTGGTGGTCTCTATTTGCTAACGTTGCGTCGATAATCTTTTTAAACAATCAAATAATCAAAGTGTGTCGGAAGTGATGAGAGAACTCACTGAAGTCCACCATCTATTGTTCCTGAACAGACAAAGAGACGCATCAAGTAATAAATCCAGGAGGTTAATCGGACCGCTAATGCTTAATCTCCCCCCCCCCCCCCCCTCCCCCCCCCCTGCTCCGTTTGAAGGGTCAGTGGCTTGGCCCTCAGAGGGGTTGGTACAGGAAGAGAGGGGTAGAGGGGCGTGGCTTGTTGACCAGTGTCTTTGATCCCTCTGGGGGGGTTACAACCCCTTTTATTCCACCTGATCAACACTGTGCTGACCTCGTGGTCCGAACCCCAGTGGAGAGACCACTTCATCTGGGGCTCAGCGGAGGTGCACAGGGAAGGGGGGGAGAGGAGGGGGGCGGGGGGGGGGGGGGGGGGGGGGGGTCCTCACTTATCAATTTATCTTCCCCGTTGAAATCGTTTAATTATATATTTTAACACGTTTTCTTGGTCAGCCGCAACCTGAGCGACGCACAGATGTCATGAAACATCAGCATAGTTATGATCCTTATTTAAAATGTGTTGTTGTTGTTGTTGTTGTTTTTTATTGCAAAACAATTATTTAAACAATAAAAGAAGCATTTTTCAACCAAAATCTTTGCCTCATAAACACTTATAAGAGCTTTTTATGTGATTGTGTTTATTAAAGCGTTGGTCTATGGATGCAAAAGGTCGTTAGAGGCTCTCGTGTCATGAGGATGGAATCACGGTGAATAACTGAATCAATGGCGCCCCCTGCTGCCCCTCAGGTGGTGGTGCCTTCAATGGTTTGAGAGCTGATGATGAAGCTGTATATGAGCAGGAATGATTTAAACTGCTATAAATACCTGATATATTGTTCTCATATCAGGTCGTTTTATTCTTCTCCATACGGTTATACAAATGTGCTTTTGATATTATAAAATGTTCATTTGTTTTATAACTTAAACTCTCTGATTACACTTACACTTAAGTCGATCATTACAGTTCACATATGAGTTATATGAGTTAATGTTCTTTATAACCTTCCAGCTAAATGATTTTGTGCAATGTGGAAAATATTTATGTCCTTTAAGGCGAAAAGCGACAGGAAAACAAACAAACAAAATATTATTTTACACATTTTGTCTATTTGCATCTGTAGATTTCTCCTAATTTCACAACACGTTACTATTGGATAATGCTTAAAAAAAAAAAAAAGTGACTTAATGTCAGTAATAAACTGGGGAAGTTTGACGGTGAAATCATATTTAAGAGATCATTTAAATGTGGTTTTACCTCCCTTGACATGTCCTGCTCTTACGTCACCAGCAGAGGGCGTCGCGGTGCTTCACCGTTGAAGAAGATCACGTGGTTCAATACAGGTTCAGAACGAACTGGTGATTTATTGCAATAGCTTTGGTTGATAAACGGGTAAGTGGGTGTAAATGTGCATTATATGTTATATTTGAGTAACTGGGCTTCAATCAGCAGTGCATTGTGGGACGGGTCAGCATGTTGGTCCTCACGTGATCTCCTGGAGTCCATCAGAGACTCAAAGAAGCTGTCAGCTGCTCTGACGTCATTCAATTAGCTCCAACACTGGCCAATCAGGGCGGAGGGCAGTTGTTGCGACCCCCCCCCCCCCCCACACACACACACACCTCCCCCCTCCTGCCTGCAGCCTCCCCTGAGGCCCCGTTACTTTCCCTCTACCCCCCCCCCCCCCCCCCCCCATTCAAGGTTGTGCCCCCTCCCCCACCAGACAGCATATTAAACAAACCCTGGTCTTCCCCCTCAGACAGACTGTGTGATATTAAAGCATCATAACCTCATTAGACGTATTTAGAGATAAACAATATGTTGTTTATGTTGTTTTTTTGACTTGTTTACTTATTTATTTGACCTTTGCTGTTTGATTAATCATTTATTATACTTGTTTTTGTTTGGTCACTGGCCACTTTGCTGCTGTGGGACTAATGAAGATTATCTTATCTTATCTTATTAGTCTTATTCTAATTGTCTTATATTATCTTACTTGTCTTATCTTATCATATTAAACATATCTTATCTTATTTTATCTTATCTTATATCCTATCCTACTAGTCTTATCCTAATTATCTTATTTATTATTTTAGGAGAAACAAGCCTGTTGCTCCTAAACTAACTCGATGAATATCCACTCTATCATGTTTCAAGTTTTTTTCAAATTTCTAAAAACAATTAATTTCTCAAAGTGCCGAACAAATAAATATTTATTTTAATGTTTCTTCGTCTGATTTAAAGAGAAAGAAAAAGTCAGAAAAACACAAAAATGAGACAAAACAAAACAAATCAACCAAAATCTTTTTTTTTTCTTTTGTATTCCTGAATGAAATTTTGTTTAAGAAACAATAATGACACAACTTTTCATTTTTGGGTAACAAAATATAATGTTTCTGTATTTATTTATACAGCCCGCCACTCCACAGATAAGTGGGCGGATACAATAGACATTAATTCAGCATGTTTAAGTGCAGCTGTCTGGTCACCACTGAGCAGGTGCCACCCCCACCCGCCTCCATCCCTCCATCCCTCCATCCATCCCTCCATCCCTCCATCCATCCCTCCAGCCCTCCATCCCTCCAGCCCTCCAGCCCTCCATCCAGGACCAGCTGTAATAAGCCCTGTGAGTAAGTAAATGAGGGTTGATGGTGACGGTTCCTCCATCTTTCCTTCTAATGCTGCAACACTTCATCCCTCCAGAGGAAGACTTTAATATCAGGCACCCAAAAAAAAAGAAAAGACACCCGCCCGGGGGTCCCAGAGACAGACATGGACCCCCAAGAGGATATCCTAAAAGAAGAAGAAGAAAAAAAGATAAATTAGGCAGTTTGTGTTTAGACATCTTTCATAAAAGATTGTGCAACAGAAATTCAACACATTCATTATCTAAGAAACTCATATTTAACATCTCAGCTGCTGCTTTACATTCTTTACTTATACTTCTTTATCTATTGGCCCAATCTTTATATGTTCATCTTTTAACACCAACAATGTTAAAGCAAACTAAAATATGATAAAGGGGTCGAGTGTTGCAGCGTGAACAGTGTGTTATAGTGTTAATAAAATAAATGCACATGAGGCATTACAGATCATACCTTTGTGTGTGTGTGTGCAGCTTTAAGGGTCTCGAGTGTAAGGGACCTTAATCATGACGCTTTAATTCATGTGTGTTTATTTACTTGCAGCTGAAATATCGGATTCGTAACAATAAATATACGCCCGGAATCCAAATACAGTTGAACATGAAAGTATTCTTTGATTTAGAGGCTAAAAACCTGCAAACACACACACACACACACACACACACACACACACACACACACACACTGTCCTTTAAGGACAAATATTTGAGGGAAAAGGGTGAAATTGAGGCCCCTAATTTTGCCTCAGGCTTCCACCCCCACCTTCATCCCTCCACCTTCTCCCTTTGTCCATCCTCCCTCCATCCATCACCTTTCAGCTACATTCTACATCTTTCTGTCCACCTTGCCCTCCCTCTCTCTCTCTCTCTCTCTCTCTCTTTCTTTCTCTCTGCATCCCTTTTCATATCTGTTGCCTTTCCACCCAACACTCCCCCCCCCCCCCCCCCCCCTCAGGCACCGACCGGAGCACAGACTCTCTTGTTGTCAGTCACTTCCCCGGCGAACAGACGGCAGCGGCAGCAGCAGCAGGAGGAGCGGAGACGGTAATCCCCCCCTCACCCCCCCTCCTCTCCTCCAACCCAAGTCCAACCCACTCCCTTCCATAAAAAAAAAGAGAAAAGAGAAAACAGAAAGCGGTGGCAAAGACCTCGCGGGACACCTGTGCTACTGGATGCCGTTTGTATTCCTATGTTCTTGTTGGTCTTGGAGACATTTTAAGGTCTACATTGTGGATGATGCTGATGGGCAGCAGCGGTGATTAAGACGGGGATGCAGACGCGGAAACCAGCGGCCAAATCTGCCTGGATTGACGGTGACGGAGCACCACCCACACCACCACCCACACCACCCACACCACCCACACCACCACCAGCCAGCAGCAGCAGCAGCAGCAGCAGCGGGCATTCCGTGGGCCGGCGGATGGAGATGCGTCGTGAAGGCGGAGGGATGCCGGTGCTGATGATATAGCGACTGTGCCGCTGCAGGCTCGTGTCGCATTGCTTTGGGGGATGCTGTCGTCGCCATCGTGTCCCCGACAGCGAGAGGAAGAGCGGAGGGAAGCGGCTGCGTGAGCTCAGGCCGCCGGCATCAGCAGGTTGGATGCGCCGCCGCCTGACGCCCGGAACAGGACCGGAGTTCGGGTCTCTCGCGGTGGAGAAAACGCAATAAAGTTGCTTTCTCGACGACGGGATTTTGAAATGTTTTAGTTCTTTTTGCGTGCGTAAAAGTGCACGCACGGCCCGTGAGCTTATGATGCTTCATAGGAGCAGCGCGTGTGCCAGTTCAGGGTGGATTACAGAGCAGCAGGCCTCCATCTGAGGGCAGCTTCTGAGCCGTAGAAGAGAAACCCACCACCCTGTTGCTGGAGGTGACGATTGATTCGGTTGCTCACTGTGCTGTGCCCCCCCCCCCCCCCCCCCCCCCCTCCTGGAGGGGCAGCTGTTGTAGAAGATGACTCACCTGCAGGCTGGCCTCTCTCCGGAGACCCTGGAGAAGGCCAAGGTGGAGCTGAAAGAAAACCCGGAGACTTTACACCAGGACATCCAGGAGGTCCGGGACATGATCATCACCCGGCCGGACATCGGTTTCCTCAGGACAGACGACGCGTTCATCCTCAGGTTCCTCCGAGCGAGGAAGTTCAACCACTTCGAGGCGTTTCGGCTGCTGGCTCAGTATTTTGAGTACCGGCAGCAGAACCTGGACATGTTCAAGAACCTGAAAGCGACGGACCCGGGAATCAAGCAGGCCCTGAAGGACGGCTTCCCCGGCGTGCTGTCCAATCTGGACAGATACGGCAGGAAGATACTGGTCCTGTTCGCAGCCAACTGGGACCAGAGCAGGTAATGAAGAGGCAGAGCGCTGGTGGTGATGGGGCCGTGAAGGTATCTGATGGGACACAAAGGACAGAAGAGAATCTGTGTGTTACAATCCACAATAATTAAGAGTCTGGTTCATGGAGCCGTCCGTTCAGCACCACAACATGATCCCCCATCAGGAAAACAACTTTCTTCTCTCATCGGTTGTGGAAAAATACATAAATTGACACCAACAATAAACAGCCGAGCAGTAATCTGCTGCTACACCAGCCTCCAATTTCAGTTTTACCACAAGGTTTTAGGGCCTGGCTGACTCTTTCTTGTCCCTCGGCAGAACTTTTATGTATAAATGTTGGGTCAAGGCAACAAAAAACACTCAGTTAGGTCTTGAATCATCATGGTTGGCCTTAAAATAACTACGTAGAATTAGGTTTAGGCAACAAAACCACCAGTTAGGTTTAGTTAGACAACAAAACCACCAACAATTAGGTTTAGTTAGGCAACAAAACCACCAGTTAGGTTTAGTTAGACAACAAAACCACCAACAGTTAGGTTTAGTTATGCATCAAAACCACCAACAGTTAGGTTTAGTTATGCATCAAAACCACCAACAGTTAGGTTTAGTTAGACAACAAAACCACCACCAGTTAGGTTTAGTTAGACAACAAAACCACCAACAGTTAGTTTTAGTTAGACAACAAAACCACCAACAGTTAGGTTTAGTTAGACAACAAAACCACCAACAGTTAGGTTTAGTTAGGCAACAAAACCACCAACAGTTAGGTTTAGTTAGACAACAAAACCACCACCAGTTAGGTTTAGTTAGACAACAAAACCACCAACAGTTAGGTTTAGTTAGACAACAAAACCACCAACAGTTAGGTTTAGTTAGACAACAAAACCACCAAACCACCAGTTAGGTTTAGTTATGCAACAAAACCACCAGTTAGGTTTAGTTAGACAACAAAACCAACAGTTAGGTTTAGTTAGACAACAAAACCACCAACAGTTAGTTTTAGTTAGACAACAAAACCACCAACAGTTAGGTTTAGTTAGACAACAAAACCACCAACAGTTAGGTTTAGTTAGGCAACAAAACCACCAACAGTTAGGTTTAGTTAGACAACAAAACCACCACCAGTTAGGTTTAGTTAGACAACAAAACCACCAACAGTTAGGTTTAGTTAGACAACAAAACCACCAACAGTTAGGTTTAGTTAGACAACAAAACCACCAAACCACCAGTTAGGTTTAGTTATGCAACAAAACCACCAGTTAGGTTTAGTTAGACAACAAAACCAACAGTTAGGTTTAGTTAGACAACAAAACCACCAACAGTTAGTTTTAGTTAGACAACAAAACCACCAACAGTTAGGTTTAGTTAGACAACAAAACCACCAACAGTTAGGTTTAGTTAGGCAACAAAACCACCAACAGTTAGGTTTAGTTAGACAACAAAACCACCACCAGTTAGGTTTAGTTAGACAACAAAACCACCAACAGTTAGGTTTAGTTAGACAACAAAACCACCAACAGTTAGGTTTAGTTAGACAACAAAACCACCAAACCACCAGTTAGGTTTAGTTATGCAACAAAACCACCAGTTAGGTTTAGTTAGACAACAAAACCAACAGTTAGGTTTAGTTAGACAACAAAACCACCAACAGTTAGTTTTAGTTAGACAACAAAACCACCAACAGTTAGGTTTAGTTAGACAACAAAACCACCAACAGTTAGGTTTAGTTAGGCAACAAAACCACCAACAGTTAGGTTTAGTTAGACAACAAAACCACCACCAGTTAGGTTTAGTTAGACAACAAAACCACCAACAGTTAGGTTTAGTTAGACAACAAAACCACCAACAGTTAGGTTTAGTTAGACAACAAAACCACCAAACCACCAGTTAGGTTTAGTTATGCAACAAAACCACCAGTTAGGTTTAGTTAGACAACAAAACCAACAGTTAGGTTTAGTTAGACAACAAAACCACCAACAGTTAGTTTTAGTTAGACAACAAAACCACCAACAGTTAGGTTTAGTTAGACAACAAAACCACCAACAGTTAGGTTTAGTTAGGCAACAAAACCACCAACAGTTAGGTTTAGTTAGACAACAAAACCACCACCAGTTAGGTTTAGTTAGACAACAAAACCACCAACAGTTAGGTTTAGTTAGACAACAAAACCACCAACAGTTAGGTTTAGTTAGACAACAAAACCACCAAACCACCAGTTAGGTTTAGTTATGCAACAAAACCACCAGTTAGGTTTAGTTATGCAACAAAACCACCAGTTAGGTTTAGTTAGACAACAAAACCACCAACAGTTAGGTTTAGTTAGACAACAAAACCACCAGTTAGGTTTAGTTATCCATCAAAACCACCAACAGTTAGGTTTAGTTAGACAACAAAACCACCAACAGTTAGGTTAGTTATGCAACAAAACCAACAGTTAGGTTTAGTTAGACAACAAAACCACCAACAGTTAGTTTTAGTTAGACAACAAAACCACCAGTTAGGTTTAGTTAGACATCAAAACTACCAACAGTTAGGTTTAGTTAGACAACAAAACCACCAACAGTTAGTTTTAGTTAGACAACAAAACCACCAAACCACCAGTTAGGTTTAGTTATGCAACAAAACCACCAGTTAGGTTTAGTTAGACAACAAAACCAACAGTTAGGTTTAGTTAGACAACAAAACCACCAACAGTTAGGTTTAGTTAGACAACAAAACCACCAGTTAGGTTTAGTTATCCATCAAAACCACCAACAGTTAGGTTTAGTTAGACAACAAAACCACCAACAGTTAGGTTTAGTTATGCAACAAAACCACCAGTTAGGTTTAGTTAGACAACAAAACCACCAACAGTTAGGTTTAGTTAGACAACAAAACCACCAGTTAGGTTTAGTTATGCAACAAAACCAACAGTTAGGTTTAGTTAGACAACAAAACCAACAGTTAGGTTTAGTTAGACAACAAAACCACCAACAGTTAGGTTTAGTTATGCAACAAAACCACCAACAGTTAGGTTTAGTTAGACAACAAAACCACCAGTTAGGTTTAGTTAGACAACAAAACCACCAGTTAGGTTTAGTTAGACAACAAAACCACCAGTTCAGTCTCATGAAACCACAACGCTGTGTCGGCCTCCTGCAGGAGGAGCAGCAGCAGTAAATAGTCCTCTGCTGATTCTCTCCTCTCTGATTGACACTTCTCAGGTCGGAGTTAGCTGAGGTTAAACGTAGAAACACGGCCATGAAATCGTGGCGTGACTTCATTTAATACGGGATCACACATTGTTAGTGAGAGTAACCGGAGTTCAGAGACACTTTAACCCTTTTTGCCACCTCGTAATTCAAATCAGAAACATCGGATTATCCAGACGACCGGCCTGAGTCTCGTATATCTGATGAGAAACACCACAATGAACCGATCTGGTGAATAGAGTATTCTTTTAAATACAAAAGTTGACTTTTGGTTCCACACAGAACACAAACAGCTGTCTCCTGGGTGCAAGTCCCCAACCTCCTCACTGTGTAAATTATGAGGATTACATGCAAATTGATAACGTGGGTTTAAACACGAATTATAACGCATTACGTTGCCCTGAGTTTGTAGCTTCTACCTGTGCTGTGGTTGTTTTTGGTCCCTTTAAGAGCCTCGGTATTCTCTCCACTCCTCTGGCCAATAGAAACCTTGTGTTGTTTTCCTTCAGATACACATTCGTGGACATTCTGCGGGCGATCCTGCTGTCGTTGGAGTCGATGATAGAAGATCCGGAGCTGCAGGTCAACGGTTTCATCCTCATCATAGACTGGAGTAACTTCACCTTCAAGCAGGCGTCCAAGCTGACTCCCAGTATGCTGCGGCTGGCCATCGAGGGACTGCAGGTAGGAAGGCGCTCAGCTGACTCCAGCTTTGTTGGTGTTGTTGTTGTTGTTGTTGGTTTAGTGGTTGGGTGTGAGAAGTGACAGACTTTGATACTGGAGACTGGGGTTTGCATCCCAAGACATCGAGGGTGTTGTTGTTGTTGTTATCATGAACTGAAAAGTAGTTTTACAACACCAACGAGTCTCCTGTCTTCACGGACAGAAGTCACCTGGGTGAAAGTCCTGTGAGTTGGACCACACACGTCCAGATGGGGCTCAGAGATCCCAGTGGATTGTCTTCTAATCCTAAAACCAGTTTCCGATCCCCGGCTCCTCCAGTCAATGTCGATGTGTCACTCCTAACCCCAAAACTGCTCCCGGAGGCTGTGCCAATCCGAGTGTGCGAGTGAACGGGTGAATGATGGCATGTAGTTTACAAACGCATTCAAAGGGTGTTTGCTCTTCATACGGTTCTAGTGGTTTGTCCGCTTGGTTCTCTTCAGCTCTCACGTTCTCTAGTGAGAGTCCATCTTTTCTCCCGTGTGGCACGTAGAGGACTCGTTGGATTTCTAAATGTCCGTTGGGGAATCTTTCACGGCATGAAAACGCATTAGTCCTCACGTCGTTATTGAAATGAGTTACAGGAGAGAAACCTGGGAGGAAATACCTCGCCTGGTTTGAGCATGTGTGTGTGTGTGTGTTTGTGTGTATGTGTGTGTGTGTGTGTTATTGCTTTTTCAACATCCTTGTGAATCATCTGCCAATGTGCTGCCGGGCTCCATTAGTCAACGTGTAATCTAAAGGGGAATTGTTTCAAGTGTTGCGTAAGACCACGTGAGCGATGGCGAACTTTCGCCAATATGCAGACGATTGTGTGATGTCATCTGATGACTTTCAGCATCTTTTGCCGCTGGTGCTGGAGCTGCTTTCACATTTAGTTCCACCCTCTCCTGGGGGCAGTAAATGAACAACTAGTTTGGTAAGCAACAGACGGTTAATGGTTGACACACTTTCTTTTGCGTCGTAAATGGAGCCTTCATTTTCCCGAGAGATCGGACCGAATGGCATCGTGAAAGTGAAGCTTATTAGGAATCAATCTAAATGCTGGTAGGTTCATTATTCTACAGCCATTACATTATGCAGTCAACTTTTGCCTTATTCCGTATGTAATACATGCTGATTTTGACATTAGTGCTGTGCATGCAGGGGTGCTGTTGTTAAAGTGCTAACGAGCCGCCCAGCTGCCACGATAAAGGATGCACAAACTGGTTGAATCCATTATTCATCACTAGCTGCAGTGTTTGAGCAAAACAGGCATTGTCCTGGAAACATGCAGCCTCTTCCCCAGTTAGCCTCCACCTCATCAATTAATTTAGCTAAAAGGTTTTCAGCTGTGTGTCTGCCTGGTGGACTCCGTCAGGGTTTCCTCCAGTGGATTACAAGCCCGACGCAACGTTAGCGAATAGAGACCACCAGAGGGCGATTCCTCTGGTTGTATAGAAGTCTATGCTTCATGTGCTAAAGCTGCATTCTCTCTACTGACCACCAGGGGGCGACTCCTCTGGTTGTATAGAAGTCTATGCTTCATGTGTTAAAGCTGCATTCTCTCTACTGACCACCAGGGGGCGACTCCTCTGGTTGTATAGAAGTCTATGCTTCATGTGTTAAAGCTGCATTCTCTCTCCTGACCACCAGGGGGCGACTCCTCTGGTTGTATAGAAGTCTATGCTTCATGTGTTAAAGCTGCATTCTCTCTACTCTCCACCAGGGGGCGACTCCTCTGGTTGTATAGAAGTCTATGCTTCATGTGTTAAAGCTGCATTCTCTCTACTGACCACCAGGGGGCGACTCCTCTGGTTGTATAGAAGTCTATGCTTCATGTGTTAAAGCTGCATTCTCTCTACTCTCCACCAGGGGGCGACTCCTCTGGTTGTATAGAAGTCTATGCTTCATGTGTTAAAGCTGCATTCTCTCTACTGACCACCAGGGGGCGACTCCTCTGGTTGTATAGAAGTCTATGCTTCATGTGTTAAAGCTGCATTCTCTCTACTCTCCACCAGGGGGCGACTCCTCTGGTTGTATAGAAGTCTATGCTTCATGTGTTAAAGCTGCATTCTCTCTACTGACCACCAGGGGGCGACTCCTCTGGTTGTATAGAAGTCTATATAAATGACTCTACTTCTCTTGATGTATTCCCTCAGTAAACATTGTAAACATGAGCTTTTGGTCTCAATCTCTAGTTTCAAGTCTTCTTCAATACAGCGTGATGTTCATTTAGTAAATTATGGTCACGTATTGTAAAACAGACCACAAAACAGGATGTGCTTCAGGGCGGAGCTTACTGTGATTGACAGGTTGCTATAAAGCCAAGATGACTATGGCAAAGTCTTCAGGACATCCGTCCTCTGACCAACGGGCGACGTAACGATGACTACGTCCACTTCTTATTTACAGTTCATGATTAGCAGAAATATAATAGTTTAATACATTTTCTTTATTATAAATTTGACCTCTAAATTTAACAGTAAAATCATAATAAATTGCGATAACATAACTTAATGTAAATCAGGGTGAGCAATATACTTTCTTCTTGTTTGTCCTGTAAATGCATAATCAGGATACTTCTCCCCTCCGCCTCCGCTCTCTGTAAACATTAATTATCCTCAGTGTCAGCGGTTAAGGTGGTATGTTGGGGGGTGAAAATAGTCCACCTTTTTTTTTGCATACAGAAGGAACAAACTGCGGACGCAAAGCGAACGCATCAGCGTGAAGCGTCCACATAACACACTTCTGACGGCTCTCCAGACACAGATTAGAGCCTGAATTATTAATGTGGGCTATTAGCTGAGCCCTGAGTCATCCCCAACTGCTTCTTCTCTTCCGATGCAGAAGAAAACGGAAGGAAGAAGCGTAATCCGGTTTAATTCCATAATGGCAAATGAAATGAGGCAAACAGGTTCCAAAAAAATCATCAAGGACGTGGCAATAGAATAAAACGTATAACGGGAAAACACACTTAAACGTTGCAATTAGATTTATTTTCCCCGGTGCCCCAAATATGGATTAAAATAGCTGAAAATAGGCTTTTATGAAATGCATTATTTTCTCTTGTTTGAGGAACGTTTGCAAAAAACTACAGTGGAGGAATATTTTGTTTTTGTTTTTCAAAGATTGTACGTCTTCAGTGGGATCCAAAGGGCTTCGGGGCCCAGAAGGTCTTCATAGAGAGAGAGAGGGGCGGCGCTGGCTTCAATCCTTTCATGCTATTGGTTGGAAATCTAAATGAAATAAATAGACGTCTCGTCATTTGACATTAAAGCTAAAAATCAAACGCACAGATTTAAAATATGAGACAAACAACTGAAAAGCAGTTGCAACCCAAAAAGAAGTAAGTAATGTTTATATTTTAACGTGAATTAGAAAATTAATTACGAACATCACATTCGCTGCCGGGTGTTTTCCTTTCGGGAACGACGACGTGCAATCTGTAAAATACATTATTCAAATAAATAAATAAACATTTACAGTACGTGGGAATAGTAGAGCTCACACACACACACACACACACACACACACACACACACTGTGAGTCACGTCAGTCTCAGGAAGTGTCTGAAGCTGCTGAGTCAGACTCACCTGCCTGAGGGTTTGATGTAGTTTGATGGCCGATTTCCTCTGAACGTCAACTTTGAGAAGATCGCAGTTTCTTTTCCGGTGTTTCAATCCCGAATCCGTCAACACGGTGAGAGGAGATCGAGATTCTGTCTTCTCATGAAGTGCAATAAGTTACGTTTGACTTATTCTTTTAAAAACAAAACACTTCTTCTGTTGGTACCCAGAGGAACGAGTTACGCTACTCGTTACTGGCATTATAATAATGGATAATAAAGTAACGGAATAACTCCATTACACTTCTCATTACTGGGCAAAGTAATAATACAACAGTAATCTGCCAAAAGCTGAAAATAGGACAATAACACTACCATGTTTTAACAATAAATTAAATCCGTATGTCTTGCATTACTTCATCAGGATGGAAAGCACACCTGAGCTCAAATAAATAGCGCTGACAAATCCAGACTCGTTACTTTGAAGTCCTGCTTAACGATCTAATCGCTCTGGATCACGTCGCCCTGAAAAGCTACACTTCAACATCCTAAAATTAGATGTAACGACATTCTTGAATCCCCCCTCCCCCCTTTTTTTTTTTTTTATTACAACGTGAGAAGAAAATCTAAATCCTTCCAGTTCCGCCCGCGTGGACTTCATCTCTCGTCTCGTGCTCGGCGTCGACGCTGCTCAATTTACTCATCGCCATGGCAACCCCGACGGTGTTGGTGTCGAGCAAACGCGAAGAAGCATGTAGGCCACGAGCCTGGGGATCCACATGTGTAGCACACGGCATGCTGCGCGGCTGGTTATCACACCGATGTGTTTGTTTGTTTGTTTGTTTGTTTGTTTGGTTACTTTAGGCAAGGCACGTGTACTTGTAGAGCACATTTCAACAACAAGGCAATTCAAAGTGCTTCACATAAAACCGTTAAAAGCATCAAAACGTAATGCAAAAGAAAAGAAGATTTAAAAACAATTAAGGACATTCAATAAAACCATTAAAAACAGTAAAAAGCTAAAAAAAAAAAATTAAAGAAATCAAATGTCTTAATATCCTTGAATCTGGTTCAACAGCAAAGATAACTTGTTTATCTGGAACTGTTCAAGTCAACAACATCAATTCAAGAAGTCCCATTTGTCGTGAACGTTGGTATACAACATGGCCGATAGAGGGTCTATCCTTTGGGGAGTGTTCTTGTGCATTTCATGGCCATCAGCTGGAGGAATATTGGTAAATTGCATAAACTATATTTTTTAATTTGACCTCTTTGGGTGAATGGTTCAGGGTCGTGACCTCTAACCTCTAGAGAGGATTCAGGTCCTCTTGATATGTCTTTAATATGCCGGCATACAAGAGATTATATGAAAGAGTCGGAGGTGAGACGTGAGATGGGATTCAAACATTTTAATCCTGCAGGATTAAAATGTTACGGAGGGATTAAAGTTTCAGGGTCTGCAAAAAAAAACCTTCTTTTGGGTTCTTCTGGAAACAATCGTCGAAATAATTTCACCGTTTTTTACAGAACGCTCAAACAACGAGATTTTTATTTTATTTTGAACGGCATAAACATCTGACAATACATTTTTTGACTGAACAAAATGAATGAAAAGTAATAATTTCCTTTTTAATATTACCATTATTTCTTGTAAGCATGTAGTAAGTCTTATTATCTTCAGTGTTTTTGTTCAAGCGCAGTCACGCGACCTGTAGGCGACCTGTCTGAGGTCAGGTGTTCATCGCCTCGTTAAGGAGATCCGTCTCACCGGCTGACCTCAGACCAGCAGCCTGCCACTCAGCGATGACTCTCTGGAGGACCCGACGCTGAAGCTTCACGTGTGTCGCCCGCTTCTAAAGCTCTGGACGCTGGATTAGATTATGGGATGTTCTTCATAAAACTGTTTTTTCTCTTAATGTTGCATTCGTGGGGGAAAAAAAATGACGCGGGAAAGCTCAACAAAGTCGGCCTCTAGGAGAGGAGGACTTGGGCGACCCGGGTGAAACCGAGAAAAAATAACTTAAGTTACGCAAAAGAAGTTTATTTATAGAACACATGTTTAAAAGTGCTTCACGTGAAACCCAATAAAAGCATCAAAACACAATGCAAAAGAAAACAACGTTTAACATTTATTAAAAACATTAAAAACAGGATAACAAGCTAATTGAGATAATCAGTTGGTCTCCACGGGACCCCACCGGGCCTCGAGCCGGGTCCAGATGATGAGGACCAGGATGTACCCTCAGCTCTGGAGCATCATGGAAGATCTTTATGGCTTTTTAGTGAGCTGAGGTGCATCTCGCTGCTGCCTAGAACATATAATGGGAATGGATCTCTTCTAGAACATATCATGGGACTGGATCTCTTCTAGAACATATAATGGGACTGGATCTCTTCTAGAACATATCATGGGACTGGATCTCTTCTAGAACATATAATGGGACTGGATCTCTTCTAGAACATATCATGGGACTGGATCTCTTCTAGAACATATAATGGGACTGGATCTCTTCTAGAACATATAGGACTGGATCTCTTCTAGAACATATAGGACTGGATCTCTTCTAGAACATATAATGGGACTGGATCTCTTCTAGAACATAGCATGGGACTGGATCTCTTCTAGAACATATAATGGGACTGGGTCTCTTCTAGAACATATAGGACTGGATCTCTTCTAGAACATATAATGGGACTGGGTCTCTTCTAGAACATATAATGGGACTGGGTCTCTTCTAGAACATATAGGACTGGATCTCTTCTAGAACATATAATGGGACTGGGTCTCTTCTAGAACATATAGGACTGGATTTATTCTAGAACATATCATGGGACTGGGTCTCTTCTAGAACATATCATGGGACTGGGTCTCTTCTAGAACATATAGGAGTGGATCTTTTCTAGAACATATATGACTGGATTTCTTCTAGAACATATAATGGGACTGGATCTATTCTAGAACATATAGGAGTGGATCTCTTCTAGAACATATAGGACTGGATCTCTTCTAGAACATATAATGGGACTGGGTCTCTTCTAGAACATATAGGACTGGGTCTCTTCTAGAACATAACATGGGACTGGATCTCTTCTAGAACATATCATGGGACTGGATCTCTTCTAGAACATATAATGGGACTGGGTCTCTTCTAGAACATATAATGGGACTGGGTCTCTTCTAGAACATATAGGACTGGATCTCTTCTAGAACATATAATGGGACTGGGTCTCTTCTAGAACATATAGGACTGGATTTCTTCTAGAACATATCATGGGACTGTGTCTCTTCTAGAACATATAGGACTGGGTCTCTTCTAGAACATATAATGGGACTGGGTCTCTTCTAGAACATATAGGACTGGATCTCTTCTAGAACATATAATGGGACTGGGTCTCTTCTAGAACATATCATGGGACTGGATCTCTTCTAGAACATATAATGGGACTGGATCTCTTCTATAACATATAATGGGACTGGGTCTCTTCTAGAACATATAATGGGACTGGGTCTCTTCTAGAACATATAATGGGACTGGGTCTCTTCTAGAACATATAGGACTGGATTTATTCTAGAACATATCATGGGACTGGGTCTCTTCTAGAACATATAGGACTGGATTTATTCTAGAACATATCATGGGACTGGGTCTCTTCTAGAACATATAGGAGTGGATCTTTTCTAGAACATATATGACTGGATTTCTTCTAGAACATATAATGGGACTGGATCTTTTCTAGAACATATATGACTGGATTTCTTCTAGAACATATAATGGGACTGGATCTTTTCTAGAACATATAGGACTGGATCTCTTCTAGAACATATAATGGGACTGGGTCTCTTCTAGAACATATAATGGGACTGGGTCTCTTCTAGAACATATAGGACTGGGTCTCTTCTAGAACATAACATGGGACTGGATCTCTTCTAGAACATATAGGACTGGGTCTCTTCTAGAACATAACATGGGACTGGATCTCTTCTAGAACATATAGGACTGGGTCTCTTCTAGAACATATAGGACTGGGTCTCTTCTAGAACATAACATGGGACTGGATCTCTTCTAGAACATATAGGACTGGGTCTCTTCTAGAACATAACATGGGACTGGATCTCTTCTAGAACATATAGGACTGGATCTCTTCTAGAACATATAGGACTGGGTCTCTTCTAGAACATATAGGACTGGATCTCTTCTAGAACACATAATGAGACTGGGTCTCTTCTAGAACTTCCCACCTCCAAAACCAGTGCTCTTCCTTTTTTCCTTTTTCGTTTTTTGGGGGGTTTGGTTCTGAAGAGACATGGAAACAAGGAGCTTCTTCTTATTGTCTTATTGTTGTTGCATGCCCTCCCTCGTCATTGCTTTATTTACGCAGCAATGACGTCAACGAGTAAACTGTGTGTTAGAACGACTCGACGAATCGGATCCTTAGTTTTTAGGAGGAACCACGTCGGTGATGTCACACTTTACATGTCAAAGAGCGAGAAACATCGTGCTTTAATTAACACCTTTCCTGCTATATTTAGTGTTAAATCCTCCGATTCCACTTCGCCATCAAAGTGTGAGATAGGAGAGTAAAAAAATGTAAAAAATATAAGAGGAAACTGGACTTTCCCATCGCGGTTCAATCGACTGAACATTGATTAAAAGGAGAATCCATGTCATAGAAAGTGGTTCCTCTTCCTCTCCTCCCTTTCTCCTCTCCCTCTCTCCTCCTCCTCCTCCCTTTCTCCTCCTCCTCCTCTTCCTCCTCCTGCTCCTCGTCCTCCCTTTCTCCTCTTCCTCTCTCCTCCCCCTTCTCCCTTTCTTATCCTCTCTCCTCGTCCTCCTCCTTCTCCCTTTCTCCTCTTCCTCTCTCCTCCTCCTCCCCCTTCTCCCTTTCTCATCCTCTTCCTCCTCCTCTTCCTCTCTCCTCCTCCCTTTCTCATCCTCCTCCTCTTCCTCCTCCTGCTCCTCGTCCTCCCTTTCTCCTCTTCCTCTCTCCTCCTCCTCCCCCTTCTCCCTTTCTTATCCTCTCTCCTCGTCCTCCTCCTTCTCCCTTTCTCCTCTTCCTCTCTCCTCCCCCTTCTCCCTTTCTTATCCTCTCTCCTCCTCCTCCTCCTTCTCCCTTTCTCATCCTCCTCCTTCTCCCTTTCTCCTCTCTCCTCCTCCTCCTCTGGCCCCTCTGGTCCTCTCCACCCCTTTTACTTTTGTTTTCTTTACCCTCCCCCCCTCTCTCTCTAACAACATCATCATCCTCCCCTTCCCCCTTATCTCTTCCCCCCCCTCTCTCTCTCTCTCCCTCTCTCTCTCTCTCTCTATTCAGTCACTCCATCATTGTTCACCAGATAAAACGTTCTTGTGAAAAGAAACGTCTTCTGAAGCTCGTGCTTCATCTTTTTTGTTCAAAGAGGAACTCGATAATCATACAGTTTATTTCTGCAGACAATGACAACATCTTCTTCTTCATCAGCAGCCAGATGCATGATATTGAACCCCCCCCCCTCCATCCTCCTCCTCCCTCAACACCCCACCGTCGCCCCGTTGCCACGGCAACACGTCGGCCTGCCACGCTACCCGCTCTGCCCTCTCCTCCAGACGGGCTTCATTTTGTTTGCGCGGAGGCATGAAGACACATTTCTAGGTCTCTTCCCGGGCAGCGAGTTCATTACTGTGAATGTGTGTTGTGTGTAATTAATAGTGCAGCGCTGCTCACTGTGTGCACATATATACAACAGTATGGATAACAGAGTTTTAGTTGTCGCCCCCTGGTGGTCAGGAGAGAGAATGCAGCTTTAACACGTGACGCATAGACTTCTATACAACCAGAGGAGTCGCCCCCTGGTGGTCAGGAGAGAGAATGCAGCTTTAACACGTGAAGCATAGACTTCTATACAACCAGAGGAGTCGCCCCCTGGTGGTCAGGAGAGAGAATGCAGCTTTAACACGTGAAGCATAGACTTCTATACAACCAGAGGAGTCGCCCTCTGGTGGTCAGGAGAGAGAATGCAGCTTTAACACGTGAAGCATAGACTTCTATACAACCAGAGGAGTCGCCCCCTGGTGGTCAGGAGAGAGAATGCAGCTTTAACACGTGAAGCATAGACTTCTATACAACCAGAGGAGTCGCCCCCTGGTGGTCAGTAGAGAGAATGCAGCTTTAACACACGAAGCATAGACTTCTATACAACCAGAGGAGTCGCCGACAACGTCTGCAGAGAAAAAGACACAGAGTAGATTTTGACCTCCTGTTTCTTCTCAGGCAAAATATCCACCTGTCTGTCTGATATCTTGGAGCATTAATTCAAATATGACGATCCTCCTCCTTTCTCGTCATCATCATCATCATCATCATATAATAAAAGATGAAAAAGGTCACGGAGAACCCCATCATTTGAATCCCGAGCAGTATAATTAAGATAGCAGATTCATTACATGCTTTTAAAAATGAGCGAGCCGGTTAACAGGAAATGGCTTTCCGTGAACTGGGAGTGTGCATCACGTCGACTTGACTCCCAGTTTACCCGACGGCATCGATCCCGGCGATCCGGACCGAGAGTCCAGTCTGTAAACAGGAAGCCGCGGAATCGATTTCCTTTCTCTCTTCTCCGCCATTTATCTTCCGACTGCAGCCGTCCGATCCGAGCGTTTACGAGCGCTTCAATAAAAACAAGGTTTTCACTGATATGAGGTTTTTCTTTCTTCTTGAAGATGGGTTTAAAAGAAAAAAGACGTCTGCCAACAACTCTCTCGCCAGTGTTTGAGATCTGAATTATGTTTGTTTTGTGTTTCTTGGCCAGAAAACAAGTCTCTAATCTCTCAGGATTTACCTTTGACCACGTTGTCGTGTTGTCAAAGTCACGAGTGGGAACAACACATA
>NC_046989.1:3114899-3139899 GCF_009769545.1 Cyclopterus lumpus
AAAACACAAACTGAGCTACTTGTGCCTTACCTGAAAATTGGTAATAGAACTATTGATTTTGCTATAAAGGTCGATTATGAAACAATGATATTAAAGTAAACCTTTTGCCACTTCATAAAGATTTTAATATTCCTTTTTGCAGATCTTCATGCACGGCAACAACCTGAACAGCCTCCACCTGCTCATCCACCCCGAGATCTTGCCGTCGGAGCTCGGCGGGATGATGCCGCCGTACGACATGGGCACATGGGCGCGGGCGCTGCTGGACCACGCCTACGACGAGGAGACCGACTACTGTCCGGAGTCCTACACCCTGTCGGTGCAAGACCTGGAGAGGGACCTGGAGAAAAACCTGTCCCCGAAAACCATGAAGAGGTCCGCCCCGGTCCCCTTTAACGCCTCCTCGTCTGGGGCAGTTATTGTTCTTACAGATTCTCAAAATATTCCCGGCTGCTGCAGGGATCTGAACCAACGACTGCTTATTAGGGCCTTTGTGGGTTAAAAAAAAAGAGAATAAAAGTCTTAAATTAACCATTAAGACTTGAATATTGAGATTAAAGTGGTAAAATGACAAGAAGAAACACTAAACTACTAATTATGTCCTTTTTACTGCACTGCAATTATCTGACACTTTTGGTGACTTAAGTATTTATGTTATTTATACTAAATATAATGAACAGATGAAATGAAAATAGACTTAAAAAGTAGTTAAAATTAGCTCCACCTGTACCAGCTGCATTAGCAAAGTAATGTACACGTAAATGCATCAATAATTATGTTACACTCAAAAGTTTAAAAAAGTATGTGTACTCGTACTTGAAGTATATGTTGACGCTAATACTTTTCGAAGTAACATTTTGAATATAACTGAGTATTTCTCCACTTAAGCTATTTCACCATCAGTTTAAAATACCCGTGTACCGTAGAGCGGAAACCTCTGCTACTGAAACACGAACTGCAGTTCATCAAATGGCCACTAGAGGCCGGCTGCAAAAAAACGAGTCAATCTCCAGAGACCTTTGTTTAGCCCGTGCAGGCTCTGACATCATCAGCGATGCGCTCCGCCTGCACGCACGTTTGAAAACGGGTCGTTTCTGCGCTCACCTGGTGCCGTGTTTTACTTGCAGGTCTCAGTCGGTGGTGGAACCGGGAGTCCTGAAGAGACCGGACAAAGCCAAGAGCGGAGAAGACAACATGCAGCCGCTGCTCTCGCTGGACTAAATAAACCTCACGCACACACACACGCGATCTGCATAATCAGCATTTACACACACACACACACACACACTCTGACTTACCTGTGCACCCAAACGCTGCCCTGAAAACACACCTTCCTCCAGAGAATGCAGCTGCGGTTGGATTCTTGAACTCGTAGGGAAATAAAACTGAAAGGAGCTGATGGGAAGCCGCTTCCCCTCACACAGATGGGCCTCCGAGGAGCTGCCGATGGCGTTCTCTACATTTATTTATTTATTTGTCAAGTGCCAATTCCTCCCTCTCCCCCCCCCCCCCCCCCCCAAAAAAAATACAATTTGAACAATCCAACCCCCGTCAGTGTGGAGCAGGAAACACAAAGAAAGAACAAGTTGTGAAGGCGCCACATATGTTTTCAACGGGTGTATATATATTTATTTATATAGGTATATATATAAATATGTATTTATATATATGTATTCATTTATATATGTGTATATATATTTATTGATATATTTATTCATTTATATATATATATGTGTGTATATATATATATATATTTATTCATATATATAAATAAATATGTATATATAACGTCTGCAAAGCTGGACACCGTCCTTCAAAGAGTTCTTGGGGGCCTCATTGTCCGGCTGCAGGTCTCTTCTTTGTACAGTAATTTAAAGAAAAGAAGAAACCAGCTCAGGAAGTGGTGACAATAATGAGCTTGTTCGACCTCCTGGACACACAACTGGCGGAGAGAGGCGGGCACTGGTTTTTACTGGGAGTGATACTGGGAGTGTTACTGGGAGTGATACTGGGAGTGATACTGGGAGTGTTACTGGGAGTGATACTGGGAGTGTTACTGAGGCCCGTGTGCGTCTTTCCTGTGAAAATACAGCGCGAACTATCCGGTTACCTCTTGGAGAAGCAAATCCCCCTTTACGGTAAGAGTTGGCTCTATAAATAGTGTTTTTTCTTCCTTATTTGTCACAAATTTTCTTCTTCCGTTAGAAAAAAAAGTTACTTTTTTAGTTTTTAAAAAAAACGACGACAAAACGTATTTTTGAGGATGTCATAGAGCAAGTAAAAAAAAATTTAACAAGCTGACATTTTTATTCGTATAAAGACATCCCCGTCTCCTCTGACTCTGCGACACGTTTTCTTATATTTCTGGCAATAATAGTGTTACTTCTGAAACGGCCAAACGTAACCACGGTAACTGGTTTTTCAACATGTCGGTATTATTAAGATTTAAAGACGCACTGGTATTTTATTTTATTTATTTATTTTGCATGTTTTTGCTAAAAAATCACACTGGTATTTTCGCATTATTTCCGTGCGCTATTGGTGTTTTTATAATGCAGCTAAAAAAATGTATTTTAATCAGTATTAGTATTAAGTTATAATCTCACCTCCAGGTCTACTTATTTACTTTTTTAACTATCCATTCACAGAATAACTGCAGTCATTTTTTGTCTTCAGAAAATATGTTAGTGACAAATGTTTTCTCTATTAATGGATTATGTCGGACCGTAAACAACGAAACGTAATTGAGAATGCAGTTTAGTTTCATGGAAATGCATATTTTAGGAGACAGGGCTCTTAAACTCACGGAGCACCTTTTAAGTCTCAAACGTCCAAGCATCCTGACAGCACGTGAACGCACCACACCTGCAGACCAATACAACCTGTACAAGACACTAGTGTAAAGTACCTCAGGCCGTGTTCACGTTGGCAGTATACGTGTGCTTCAAGTGCAGTAAATAGGTCAAGTTTCATCTAAAAAAAAAAGTTTTATTTAGCATTTTAAAACACAGTATTTTGTTTAAATACTTCACTTTGGCAAGCTTGCTGCTGCAGTGTAGATGTTTAAAAGGACGCAGACAGTACTGAAGGTCCCCCCCCCCCCCTCGTGTCTGCAAAAGAAATGAACGACGGTGACGAGCAGCCGAGGAAAAGCGAGCAGACAGGCCGACCGGGCCGACCACAGATAGGCCGGCGGGCAGCAAGTGTGAGGAGGCCGGCTGCAACGAGAGCAGACAGCCGGGACGTTGAACCCATCAACACCGGCGACATGTCAGCGCGCCGCTCACAACAGCTGCGAGGCGCGTGAGCCAGACGGCTCAGACCGGATGGAGAGCGCAATCTGCCACGTGTGACGTGCGATAGTCTTATTTTAACATGTCAGTCCGGGATTTTATGTTGAATTCTTCAATCTGAATTATGAATTGACCCTTCGCTGTTTCAAACACATAATCGCTCGAACAGCATTTTTTTTTTTTTTTGCAGAATCGTCTTGAAAAAATGCAAATGTCACCATATTTAAAGTCCGGTAAAGATAGTTTTCAGTGGGGGGAGGGGGGGGAATGAACTGAGGGTCGGACGTGGAACCAGAAAATGTTCATCCAGAAGGATTTAAAGTAAACATTAAACATGTTTCACAGTCACGACACGCGAACAGAAGAAGACGCCGAGTCAGCTGAGGGAATATGAAGGAAAACAGGGACACACACACACACACACACACTGTAGATGCTTCCAGTTGTTAGGATACAACGTTTACATTTAATAAACATCTGCTTGAATATATATTAAAACAGGAGGATCACTGGTTATTCTACGGTCAAAGTACGAGAGGTCAGTACCAGGTACCACCTGTAGGAGGCGCTGAAACACAGGTGAAGATTTACATTTTATTACAAATATACTTTATCGGCTGAAGCTTTGTGCTTTATTCTTGTTAGTATTTTATTAAAATTGCTATCCACCTTGTTTATTACAGATCGGTATGTGTGGAATGACTTAACGACTTAACTTGTTTAATTTCAAATCTTTTCGTCGTGTCTTTTCGAGTGTTGCAGAATCCGTTCGTCCCCGTTGGACCAATCAAGTCGTGACATTTCGATGGCTTTCACTTATTTATTTTTCAAACGCCAAAGACCGGGACGCCGTCCGGCCTCGAGGCTCCTCGGTGACTTTTCTAAACTTTGAAAAAAACCCAAATGAATAATTTCTGCGGACGGTTATTTTTTTTCGACTGGAAAAAAACAAACAAATTAAGATGTGAGCTAATAGCGAGCTAACGTGCTAACATTCAGTCTTTTTGTAAACGCGTCACACCAGCTTACATGAAAGTGTTGTTGACCTCACAACGACGTAAAGGGAGCATGAATCTGAGGTTAGCGGCATGACGTCGTCGCCTCGTCTGTTTATTTGGGGGTTTTCTTTGGGGTCATAAGCTAATACCAAACTTCACGAGCACGCAAGAGCCCCGAACTGCAGTTTGCAAGCGGCAAACATTTGTGAAATATGACGACCTTTTGCAAATTAGCTTTCGTGAAACGGGGTTTGGAGCCAGAAACAAATTAAAATCCACATTCCTTATGAATCAAAACACGGTGACGAGTTCACACAATGCTGAGCTCTCTGTGTTTCATACTGTAACAGACCGGTGTGATCATACTGGAGCGATGTGATCCCAGTTCGGAGGACACGCCGTGAAACAGAGAAGCTGCAAACATGTTGGGAGTCTCACTCACCTGTGATGGTTTGCATCCATTTGGCTCATATTTGACACTAAATGGCTGCTTTTTATTTTTAAAGGGAAACGTTGTGCAGTGCCAGTAAGTCGGCTCTGAACGACACCAATTCAGACCTGTTGTTTTGGAAATGTATAGATATGTGAAACTGGTATCAATGACAGACAGTACATGCACCCATAGATCAGTTAGTCTTTAAATGTTCACATGAAATTTTGTTCCAAAGTGAGGTGACTATATATATAAATATATTTATTTATATATATATATATATTTATAAATATATATTTATAAATGTATTTATATACATATATATGTATATAAATATATATTTATATATACAATAATGCACTATTATGGAATTAAACTCACAAGCTTTGTCAATGTCTTTATAATTCCGTATTTTCTTGAACTAATAAGATGAATTCTCTCACTGACTTTAACTAATGTGTGATTTATCTCAGCCAAAGCCACCTCTTCCATTAAAAACCCGATGTATTGCTTCTTATCATTAAGTGTATGTGCTTTGAGGATTTGACACTGAATTACTTTATATATATATATATATATATATATATATGAATATAATTTACTTGAAATGAATGCATACCTTTGAGTTGGGGATATTTAATTTCCACATCACTGTTCTTTGATTGTATAGTTGCAGTAGGAGCTGTAGGGGGGGGGGACAAAGTTATTATGGGAAGTTATTATGGAAAGCCAGTATATTATAGCAGCAAAACTGTTCAGTTAGCCGGTGTTAAATGTATAAATGTCCTCAAAGACAATTTTCTGAAATGCATCATGTAAAACGAGCAAAATAAATATGGACACACGTACATTTTCTCACATTTCTCTTAATTTTTGTGTCTCGACCACTTCAGTTATTTGCAGAAGAGATGTTTCTGTTTTCTCACCTGTGTTACGATACACAACCAAAAGATTACCTAAAATACCTACGTTTCCTGGATTTGAGTTGATTTAACTTTTGTGTAATTGTTTGGTTTCGTCATCATAATTTGTTTTTGAAGAGCTTTTGTTTAAGACGCTTGAACTTTGAGTTAATTCTGAAAGATGACTCAAGAGGACTTTATTCTGTGGTGGCTTGGTTCTTTCCCTTGAGCCTAGAGGAGAGCAAAATATATAATACAAAAATGAACTCAAACATGGGTTTAATATACAAGTGTGACACATTCATATGATCCTGATTAGCACCTGCCCATGTTTTTATGAAGTGATAAATAAACACAATTAGAATGGTTAAATGGGTGAACAAACAAACATTTGGCTTCAGTTATTTATTCATATATATTGTAAGGAAATTAGATTCAAACGTAACTGTTGATAAATGTCCATAAAAAGATGTTTTTCCAGGCACTTTTCTTGTGTATAACAAAATAAGTAACGGACTCACAAGTTTCTGCAAACATTTATTGAAATTCTGACTCTGACTTTAATCCTACGTATTATCACAGCGGACGTCCTCAGTGGAGTCCCTTAAGTGCAGATTTAAATAGTTTTAAAACCTCCTCACGTGACATCCTAGTACACCTCTGCTTCACCATACACAGGTGGTTTACACCGTCTCATTATAAACAACAGTTAAAATTATCGCCCCACAATTATATGTCCGATATGTAACACACAAAAAAAAAAAGAAAAACTCATGAGGTGATTCGTCTCCAGAGAGCAACAAACAAAATAAACTATTATCTGCATTCTCCATGCAGCACCTGACCGACTGTGAATTACACATTTAAAAACACGTGTCGCTGTACTTCCTGTAAATTACGGCGTCACTCAAATTACATAAAAAACATAAACAAAATAAGAGATCGCGCTCAAAGAGAAAAAAAGAACCAAACAACCTAAGAGCATATTTACTCGGAGGATAAGATGCTCTCTTCTCACTTATTGCAACACAATAAATTGACAATCTCAAAGATTTTCAGTTAAGTCAGTGGCCATTGCTGTGACCAACGGTGACGTTCCCAGAAAAAACAATATGTATCACAGGTTTTCTGCATTTTAACCACACGAAAAAAATGAAACTGCACAAGAATTTGAAAAAAAATAGTAAGTTACTGTGTCATTTCGGACGCGGCCAAAGACTCCAGAATTATTTTAGTTTTCACTCAGGTAGAAATTCTAAATCAACCAGGACGGAAATCTTAAAGATCACCCCGTTAAACCCTTGAAACTATTTATTTAATTCACAAAAACATTAATTTACACCTCTGAAAATCATTTTCAAAGTAGTTTAAAAACACTTATACTCAGTAGCAGGTTCTTCCTATTCCTCCAGGCTTCAGAAACCTGGTTTTAAAAGCCCCTGAATCCCCCTCAGGAGTCCCCTGTGGCGTAAACAAAGCCGCATGCTGTGGATGTCAATGACGCAAACACAAGGAGTTTATGCGAGTCTCCATAAAGCACGTCGGTCCGACATTAACTTCATCTCGTGGGTCTCCGAAAAAACTGAAATAACTGTTAAAGGGAACGTTTGTAAGTCTCCGTAAATTCGTGTCACGGAGGTCAGGGTGGACGGAGTTGCGTTTGTGTCCCGTGTGTCATTTATTTTAAAGTAAACTTCAAAACTCTTCAGTAAAGTAACTTATTTTAACACAAACAGGAGGTTTTACTAAACAAAGTGGTTTTGATACCTAAATATGTATGCAAATGCGGTTTCACTGGATGTAGAGATATTGATATAAAATGTACTTTTGTTGCAGAAACGTAGAGGTTCAATAGAAACGTACAACGCCAGTATTTTTATTCTGCCAACTGGGTTTCTTCTTCTGCAAAACCTAATGTCTTTAAATTAATTCATCAAATCATATTTTATTGTTGTGTTATGTTTGACCCTCGTGCTCAAAGGAGCGATAACAAAAGAAGTCTCGTCTTTATGCTGTTGCAATGCATTGAATATAGAACCATTTTATTTTTAAGTTAAAGCTACTCAGTATTCTTCACTTTTATTGCTGCATTTCTACATGTTACCACCGCCAGCTGTTCATAATGGGAATTATGTGAAACGAAGGGTTATAATAAGCATCGGGTGATGTGACTTATAACGAGCACCTGAGTCTCTTTCCTACCTTACCGAATGTCTCAAAAGGTTTAAAGGTGACGTTCCTCGTGCTCCTGGACACATTGCTCTACAGCGCCACTAGTGGCCAAGAAGCTCACAGGGATCCTTTAAAATGTCGACGTGGTCTCGGTCGGGTTACGTGGACGGCAGCTCAGTCAGATCTGATCAAAGTTTTGACTTTTCTTTTCATATAGTTGAGCAAAAGCTGGACTTTCACCCAGGAGACCGCTGTCCGTGTCCCATGTGAAAACAAATATGATTGTGTGTTTTAACTTGAAACTTCACTTATGAAGTTATTTACTTTATTACTCAAAATCATGATCTTTCTTCTACTCTTAACCATCCACGTGGCATTGTGCCGACATGAAACCTATTGTAGAAATCTATATTAAGAACGTGTAATCACCGATGTCTTCACTTTATGAATGCTATGAAATTGGTTGCATACAGTTTGGTGAGATTACAATTGGATTATATTATATTCTAAAAACACAATTACAGCACACAGCTGCAGCTGTTTGGTGTAATTACTTTCTAATATTACTAATATCAAGCAGCTGCAGATGTTGTTTCAGGGGCACTCCAGGAAGCAGAGCAGCTGCCCACTGCTGGAATAGGACTCATTTATCAAATAATTCCTCTAAAAACCAAAAGCACGAACGCGCACCCTGTATCTTCTGTAAATGGTTGTCAGATCTCACGTGGCCATGAAACCCAGAGGGCTCTTCACGCGGACCTTTCGCAGGCCTGTTGACCTTAAACCCTGCAGAAAGCACTTCACACGTGGACTCATTAACCCCGAGTTTAGATCAAAGCCTCGGGTTGAAAAACGTCTCACGAAATCAGTTCGCTAACAGCGAAGCGGCGATCGTACCAGTTTTAAAGGTGCGTTCAGAGTGAACGCGAAGCGTGTTTTTCCCGATGGGGATATGTGGGGACTCCACAGGGAGCCGTCGGCCTGCTAGCAACGTTAGCACAACCTTTTCCTCAGTTTAATGTCTCTGCAGTTGAGTCACGCAGCTGCAGGATTCGTGCAAATGGAAGCATTTTTCAGATGTTTGCGGTGCACACGTTGAACTGTTTCCTTTGACTTTACGTCGCCTGTGAAATGAGCTTTTGGTTCAATTTGAACACACTTTTAAGACTTTTCCGGGGGGATAAACCCTGAAAAAGTTGCATCATGGACCTGCAATGCAATGATGATTAGTAAACGGTGGGTTCAAGCCCCACATCAATGCCACCCCTCACACATCAGTCTCCAGTTAAACAGCTGCTCCCGAGTCCCGTCCACAAGGTGTTCAACCAGTGCGAAACATGGGAGGAATTAATAATACAGCTTCGGAACTGTAAGTGTGAATAAACTGAAGTTAAACCGGGATTAAACCTCTTGGTTCTTTGTAGTCAAGTTCAGTAAGACAAAAAAAAAAGCAGAATTGACGATAATAGCGGGTGAGGTAACTGAAAATATGACAATGCATCCGGCGTTGTAAGTAAGCCGATGATTAATACGACATGTATCCACTGTGGCAGACGTCACAGCGTCTCTTTAGTTGGTCACATCGTTGAGTTTTGGAAGCTGAAGAGATTTAAACGTTTTTGTTCTACGGTATGAAATACATCAGTGAATGTCCCATTTCACCCCGTTGTAAAAAAAAAAAAAAAGAGTCCGAAGCGTTTGTGAAGATTATCTTGTTGAACAAAATCATTTAAGTATAATAAACGTTTGTTTTTCTGCAATGATCCCAAAGTCCAATAGAAAAAAACTCTCATTGGCGTTTTGTGGAGGGAACCAGAGCGATGCCAACTTCCTGTTTGACCACGAGAACACGTTGCAGCGCTCCAATCTCACTAAGACACCTCAACTCTAAACAGTTCCGAGATCCTATCCGATCAAATTTGCAGAAATACGACGCCATCGATTCTGCAAACTGCATATTTTAAACAAACGAACGACGATGTTTGGCATGGGGGTGAGAAAAGAAATGAAAGGTCAATCATACAAAAAGATATCCGCGATATAAATAATAACTTATTAGTCGATTTAGATGAGGGGACCATATACTGAGCATGTAAACCTCAAAGACATTATAGTTGAATTAGCAACGGGACTCAACGGGAGGCTGCTTGGATCAACATGTGGGAGCTCCTGGGATCTGACCCTTTAATCACCTGCATGCTAATCTGTTGCACACCTGGTTACGGTACACGGGAAATAAAAGAGCCGTTATTCTAATAAATATACAGCAAAGCCCCTTTCAAGTAATATTTAATCCTATTTAAATAAAAAATACTAAATAATTCTTTGTTTCGCTCATATAGTTTTCTGATTTATTTTTTGTTTTAACATTTGATGCAAATTACTGTTCTTTATTATCGGGTTTGTTTGTATTACTAGTATTAGGTGTTACTCGCTGTGCACAATTGAAATGCCTTTTAGTATAAAAACTAAATTAGGATGCCGTAGAAAGTTTATATTAAACTCGGCTGCAGAAGTAAAAGGTATGCACGATTATTTGTGATCTAAATTGCAAAATCAAGCACTATGTACATAAATGCTTCCTGGTTTGGATTTTATATTTAACCTAAGCATCAACTGAGGGGAACATTGGGAATTATCAACAGGAACCCCACCAGGAGCTCGACCACACAGGAAATAAACGAATAAATAAATGAATAAAAAGACAAAATAGTTCTGTCTGTGGGTTTTCCTTTAGAATTTAAGGACTCCACAGATTTTTAAAAAAACATCTCCTCCTGCTGGACGGGGAGATGCGGTGCATGTCAGATACGAGGTGAGAGTTTGTGGTTATTGCCCCCTCGCCGCTCTCTGCTGCTGCTCCAACATGGACCTGATCGCAGGGCTCATCATGGCGGGGGACATGGCCGGGGGCAAAGGTCGCAAGGGGTACTGGGCGTTTTTACCGGGGACGTAAATGCACTGGAAGTATCGCTGGCCTGTGAGGACGAGAAAAAAAAAACGTATCTTTAAAAAGTCCTGTTTTCCTGTTTATTATTCTAAAGATGGCGAACTCTTACTTGGTTTCTTCTTTTCCGTCGCGTGGTCGCCCGTCTGGGTTTCTTCTGCAAGAAATGGGATAAAAACACAGTGTTGTATTTTGTCGGTGTGAGTCTGCGTGAGCGAGAAAGAAGAAGGAAAAAAGGACGGCATGCATGTAAATAGAGAGGTTTCATTATGCATGTAAATAGAGAGAAGAAGGTTGTTGAATCCATGACTTTCACTCTCCTGATAAAGTCCAGCTAAAAATAAAATACTTTTTCTTCCTATAAATCGACATCCTTGATATTAGTCCTGACTTCCTTTGTGAAGTTTGTCGTGAACAAACAAATGTGTGCGTTTACCGGCTAGAAGCACAACAGCGATATTACAGATTTATGGAGAAGAAATGCAACTTTAACAGTGATTTAATGAATGAAAATACATTATTTTAATCACCGCATGGGACATAAAAACAATAATTTAATTATTGGTTGATCGTGTCTATAAAGTAGTGGCATCTCAAAAATAAAACCCAAATCCCCCCTCAAAAAAGCAGCAAATGAAAACTCTACATTTTATTTTCTAAAAAATGGGATAAGAAAGTGGAAAAAAAACGTTAATATGAGAAAAGTGAAGAGTCACTCGGGGCGGTGGGGGAGTGTTGATTCTCCACTGGATGACTCAATAAGAACGGGACACTAAAAGCCCAATTTAATGGGTTTTGCTTCATGGATTTAATCAATCCTGGCTAAGTATTATTGTTGCGGTATTCATCAAAGGCCTTCCGATGACTCGAGGCGGCTAATCTCGTCTCAATCAGCTCATCTCGTTAAATTCTAAGCACTTAACGTTGTTAATGTCATTAAAGCAAATTCGTATTGAGTCAACCAGAAGAAAGATGGTGGATGTTAACTGAATACCTTAAGCTTTACAGGGAGCTCTTTTTCCATTCTCTATGAACAACAAGCATAAAGTGTAAAACATGTAAACAAATGCTCCTTTAAGTCGGCGTCTACAGGTAAAATAGAAGTGCGTGTATATGAATGAATGCAGCTTATTCATTTGCAGTTAGTCGACGATCATAA
Source organism: Cyclopterus lumpus (assembly GCF_009769545.1). Lineage (NCBI taxonomy): Eukaryota > Metazoa > Chordata > Actinopteri > Perciformes > Cyclopteridae > Cyclopterus > Cyclopterus lumpus. The sequence continues at coordinate 3,126,804 of NC_046989.1, forward strand.
ATGTTCTTTTGACGACTGCTTCTGATAAATAACTGAAACTTAAAGTATTTATTTGTCATTTATTGACTGGTGGGAATACCAGGGAATCATATCTCCAGCCAAATATATTAATATCCAACTATCTTGAATAAATATATATTTTTATATTTACATATATATATATATACATTTATATGTATGTATTTATATATAAATACATATTTTTATTTATATATAATTTTTTTAATATATTTATATATAACACCGGCGTGTCCTCTGCGTAAATCTACCTTTGTTGTAGTTATTTGAGATGATCAAACTTTCTGCCCTTCACATTTCTAACGCATTAATTTAGCTATATTCATTCTCGACAAATTTTTATCTTTCATGTATCTCGGCCGAGTCACGGCAAGAATTTATGCCTAAATTAACAAGGTGAACCCAGCATACGTGTGCAGGCCTTTAACTTATTTTTGGAGAAATAGGAATACTGATTATGTTGTGTTTTTTTATCAACGAAGCTTCTGGATAACTAACTGTCACACTCACTCGCTTGTGATGGTTGTTTGTCTTCATCTAAAATGTGAGAGAGGGGAGAAAACGATCAAACATCTTCATCACGCAATACATTCACGTTCTAATTGTGAATCCGTACCTCGAGCCTCTTTGACAGATTTATTTTCAGCCTTCTCAGCTTTGCCTGCGAGAGGAGAGACGAGCCTTATTACATTACATCCTGCCAAATAACTTGTGTGATTGTGGTTCACATTTAATATTCTTTTAATATAATTATCCTCTCAGAGTAATGCATGTCCCTAATTGGAACTTCATCATGCAGAAAACAACCCATTTAAATCTCATAATCTGAACGATGTGGGTGACGTTAGTCGTGTTAAGTGATGTTACTAAAGTTCTGAAGTTATGTAACAAACAGGACAATGTGGCGTTACTTAAGTACTGAAGTTAGTTAACAAACAGGACAATGTGGCGTTACTTAAGTACTGAAGTTAGTTAACAAACAGGACAATGTGGCGTTACTTAAGTACTGAAGTTAGTTAACAAACAGGACAATGAGGCGTTACTTAAGTACTGAAGTTAGTTAACAAACAGGACAATGTGGCGTTACTTAAGTACTGAAGTTATGTAACAAACAGGACAATGAGGCGTTACTTAAGTACTGAAGTTATGTAACAAACAAGACAATGTGGCGTTACTTAAGTACTGAAGTTATGTAACAAACAGGACAATGTGGCGTTACTTAAGTACAGAAGTTATGTAACAAACAGGACAATGTGGCGTTACTTAAGTACTGAAGTTATGTAACAAACAGGACAATGAGGCGTTACTTAAGTACTGAAGTTATGTAACAAACAGGACAATGTGGCGTTACTTAAGTACTGAAGTTATGTAACAAACAGGACAATGTGGCGTTACTTAAGTACTGAAGTTATGTAACAAACAGGACAATGTGGCGTTATTAAGTACTGAAGTTATGTAACAAACAGGACAATGTGGCGTTACTTAAGTACTGAAGTTATGTAACAAACAGGACAATGTGGCGTTACTTAAGTACTGAAGTTATGTAACAAACAGGACAATGTGGCTTTACTTAAGTACTGAAGTTACGTGACAAACAAGTCAAAGTTAAATACGGACATTACGTGACAATTAAGTTGACTTTTGGGTTAAAATAACTACGGAAGTGGCATTAAGTACAGAAGTTACGTAACAAACAGGACAATGTGGCGTTACTTAAGTACAGAAGTTATGTAACAAACAGGACAATGTGGCGTTACTTAAGTACAGAAGTTATGTAACAAACAGGACAATGTGGCGTTACTTAAGTACAGAAGTTATGTAACAAACAGGACAATGTGGCGTTACTTAAGTACTGAAGTTATGTAACAAACAGGACAATGAGGCGTTACTTAAGTACTGAAGTTATGTAACAAACAGGACAATGTGGCGTTACTTAAGTGCTGAAGTTATGTAACAAACAGGACAATGTGGCGTTACTTAAGTACTGAAGTTATGTAACAAACAGGACAATGTGGCGTTACTTAAGTACAGAAGTTATGTAACAAACAAGACAATGTGGCGTTACTTAAGTACAGAAGTTATGTAACAAACAGGACAATGTGGCGTTACTTAAGTACAGAAGTTATGTAACAAACAAGACAATGTGGCGTTACTTAAGTACAGAAGTTATGTAACAAACAGGACAATGTGGCGTTACTTAAGTACTGAAGTTATGTAACAAACAAGACAATGTGGCGTTACTTAAGTACAGAAGTTATGTAACAAACAGGACAATGTGGCGTTACTTAAGTACTGAAGTTACGTAACAAACAGGACAATGTGGCGTTACTTAAGTACAGAAGTTAGGTAACAAACAGGACAATGTGGCGTTATTTAAGTACAGAAGTTACGTGACAAACAAGTCAAAGTTAAATACGGACATTACGTGACAATTAAGTTGACTTTTGGGTGAAAATAACTACGGAAGTGGCATTAAGTACAGAAGTTACATGACAAATAAATCAACGTTGACTTCTGGTTTCACACGGGACACAAACAATGGTCTCCTGGGTGAAAGTCTGGTGTTACTTACTTTTCTTGTCCGGCAATAATTTCGTTCTAGTTTTGGCTGAAATTTTTTTTTTAAAGAAATACAGGTTTCAGAATCAGCCAGTGAGGTCCTAAACAATTATTTGTGTCCCACGTTAGAGAAAAGAAAGCAACGGTAACCGTAGTTACCCGGTTCAGACGAAGATCTGGCAGGTTTGCCCTCCATTGCCTGAGACGTTACATTCGACCTCCTTACAGCTTCTAGTCTTCTAGCCAGTTTGATTGGCTGCGGATGCGAATCTGGATCTAACAAAATTAATACCTAGATTTTAATTCACACTACAACTCAATTCTGGTTTAGGATCCGTATAATAAGAGAAGATAATGCGAGCGAGAAATTGCCCAAAATGCCATGTTGGTGAACGGTTCTACCTCTCTTTGCTGCAGGAGCTTTCACTTTGCTCCTGACGGGCGACGTTTCTGAGAGAGGAGGAGCAAAACAACTATTAGTTTCCAATCATGTTTCCATGTCGCTGACGTGAACGATGAATCGATGCACGTCACCGTCGTCACCTGTCTTCTCGGGGGAGGATTTCCTCTTCTGTCGGGGAGCTGCAGGCTCTAAAATAATGAGGAAAGAGTTGCGATTAGTGGCCTGAATCATGTGTTTTTATTAATGAAATGTTAGATGCTCCTTCACATGACGGATACAGGTTAGTTTTCATATAACTTAAGATTTATTTATATTTTTCTATGACTAATAATAACGGTTTACCTTTCTTAGCAGCTGCAGCAGGTTTCACTTGTACAGCTGGCTCTGTGAAATCAAATGCAACTAACTTAAAAGATATAAATTAATACAATCCATCTTCACATTATGGCGTTGACCTCTATCAGTACTGTATATATTTGAAATACAATTTCCTGTGCATTTAGTGTGTTTGAAACCAGTATTTCTGCACAGATAAACTATTATTATTATTATTATTATTATTATACTATTTGCAGAATTAGATTCCAGTGGTAGCTGCATATGATTGGTTTTATACTTGTTTTATGCTGCATATGATTGTTTTACACTTACTATACTATACAAAATATGTTGTTTTCCATGGCTTTAGGGAACCTTCAAGGCTCAAGGAGGTTCAGAAGGTTCATGACCCAATATTTAATGTGCATTACCTTTCTTCGCCACTGCAACAGGTTTGATTTTCTCTTTTACAGCTGGCTCTGTAAAAAAAACAACATTAAAAATGCTCAAGATATTAAATATTAATTAATTTAATCTTAAAATCATGTTCACGTTGTGATGATCACTTCTCAGTCTTCTCGTGGGGTAATATTGTATCTTTATAAGGAGCTTGTTTTATTTAGTTTATAAATGTTGTGTTCCATCAACATGTTCATCACCTTTCTTCACCACTGGTTTGGTTTTCTCTGTAAAAAATACAGCTGAATTAAATATATAAAAACACAAATCTTAATGTGAAGTAGAAACTTCATGTCCCATGAAAAATGTTCGTTACCTTTCTTCGTCCCCGCACGACTTTTGGTTTTCTCTTTTCTTTCTGTCGGCTCTGCAACGAGAAATAATTACAAGAGTGCAGCGTTTTAATTATGACGACCTTTTTGGTCTTTAAAATAACAATACAATCCCTCGTCTTATTTATTGCATTCATTCTAATTTCTTTACTACATTAAAGTGAAGATTCCTCCAGAGTTGAATCACCTTTCTTCTTCCCAGCAGCAGCTTTGGTTTTCTCAATCGAAGAAGCCGCGTCTAGATTTTGGAAACAGTTGTTGTTGTTGTTGTTGTTGTTGTTGTTGTTGTTGACATTTTCCTGCAGTGTGTAATTGTGTCTGCGTGTTTACACATAAATTACCTTTCTTTGTGTTCTCTGTGGCTGCTGCTGGCTCTGAGGGGATGATCAGAGTTAATGTTGCATAATGAATGCATCCATACGGCACATTGTGTGACAGTCATTCACGGAGAATCCTCCAGTTTACCTTTTTCTGAATCGGAAGCCTTGGTTTTCTTCTTTTCGCCTGGAAAATATGACACGTTGATTATTGTTTACAGCATTAATTAAGAGACCATTAATTACTCATGTGAGTTTAACAACAAATGACCTTTCTTGGTGGAGGCAGCAGCCTTCACTTCTTCCTCAGCGGTCTCCGGTTCTTTAAGAGAAAAGTCGTGAAATGTAAGGTTTTATTTTATTATTTAAGATGGAATTTTTCTCTAAAACATGTGTGTTTGTACTGTAAGCGCCCCAATATCATTTTGATTAAGTATGTACAAACATTACTTTATTGTTTATTGTTCATTTGAATTGAAACTCAACATTAAAATGTGAATTAAAAAGAGAGAAACAAATATGAGTCAAAATGCTAGTGGGAAATAATGAGGTACACCTTTACCTGGTACACATTACCTGGTACACCTTTACCTGGTACACATTACCTGGTACACCTTTACCTGGTACACATTACCTGGTACACCTTTACCTGGTACACATTACCTGGTACACATTACCTGGTACACCTTTACCTGGTACACATTACCTGGTACACATTACCTGGTACACCTTTACCTGGTACACATTACCTGGTACACCTTTACCTGGTACACATTACCTGGTACACATTACCTGGTACACATTACCTGGTACACCTTTACCTGGTACACATTACCTGGTACACCTTTACCTGGTTCACATTACCTGGTACACATTACCTGGTACACCTTTACCTGGTTCACATTACCTGGTACACCTTTACCTGGTACACATTAGCTGGTACACCTTTACCTGGTACACATTACCTGGTACACCTTTACCTGGTACACATTAGCTGGTACACCTTTACCTGGTACACATTACCTGGTACACATTACCTGGTACACCTTTACCTGGTTCACATTACCTGGTACACATTACCTGGTACACCTTTACCTGGTACACATTACCTGGTACACATTACCTGGTACACATTACCTGGTTCACATTACCTGGTACACCTTTACCTGGTTCACATTACCTGGTACACATTACCTGGTACACCTTTACCTGGTACACATTACCTGGTACACCTTTACCTGGTACACATTAGCTGGTACACCTTTACCTGGTACACATTACCTGGTACACATTACCTGGTACACCTTTACCTGGTTCACATTACCTGGTACACCTTTACCTGGTTCACATTAGCTGGTACACCTTTACCTGGTACACATTACCTGGTACACCTTTACCTGGTACACATTAGCTGGTACACCTTTACCTGGTACACATTACCTGGTACACATTACCTGGTACACATTACCTGGTACACCTTTACCTGGTACACATTACCTGGTACACATTACCTGGTACACCTTTACCTGGTACACCTTTACCTGGTACACCTTTACCTGGTTCACATTACCTGGTACACCTTTACCTGGTACACATTACCTGGTACACATTACCTGGTACACATTACCTGGTACACCTTTACCTGGTACACATTACCTGGTACACATTACCTGGTACACCTTTACCTGGTACACCTTTACCTGGTACACATTACCTGGTACACATTACCTGGTACACATTACCTGGTCTAATCTGACTGAAAGCTTTGACTATACTAGAAGAGTACGGTGAGTCTGGACCTGATGGAATCGGCTCCTCTCACCTTGGACTGCAGCTTCAGGATCTGGAGTCTGGACCTCTTCTTGGTCCGCGGCTTCTGGCTGGACCGGCTCGGCCTGAGGCTGCATCCCCGGCTGCGTCGCCGGCTGCGTCACCGGCTGCGTCACCGGCTGCATCGCCGGCTGCGTCACCGGCTGCATCACCGGCTGCGTCACCGGCTGCATCGCCGGCTGCGTCACCGGCTGCATCGCCGGCTGCGTCACCGGCTGCGTCACCGGCTGCATCACCGGCTGCATCGCCGGCTGCGTCACCGGCTGCATCACCGGCTGCATCACCGGCTGCGTCACCGGCTGCATCGCCGGCTGCATCGCGGGTGGATACGGTTGGTACTGAGCGTAGAGCGGCTGCATCATCGGCTGCTGCTGGTACAGCGGCGGCGCTCCGGGATGGACGACGGGGTGAGCGGTCAGAACCGGAGCGGAGGGAGCTGGAAACAAAAAAAATTGCATTGTGTGTTTTTCTTTAAAACATTTTTTTTACCAGAAGAAGAAAATGGGGAGGAACAAAATTGTCCTGGTTAATATGACAACAGTGTAAATACCTGTCATGGTCGGAGGAGGGTACGGGTTGTCTGTGACGACGTGATGAACTGGAAGATAAATATGTATTTTGAAGCAGGTCGTCGCATGTTTACCCCCCCCAACCCCCCCCCCCCCCCCTACAACAGCGTTGGTACTTACCGTACCAGCCAGGTGGGGACGGGCAGTAGACCGGTGCAGGTCTGCAAGGACCAACTGAAACAAAGCAAAGGAACTACATGGAGGCTGCTGTGCACACACACACACACACACACACACACACACACACACACACACATATATTGCTTATATATATCGAATTAATAATGACATGTATTTCACCTTCTTGTACAGATTCTGGGACTTCTTCTTCTTCTTGTTTTTTGGTCTCTGTCTCTGTGAAAGAAAAACAAAAAGACTAAATGTAAAAACACAACACCTGTTACTCATTATCTCCACCAGGAGATTATGCATTCGGTGCGTGAGCGCTTGCGTCTGTCCGTCGGCTGATCTCACGTCGGCCTGATACTGTCTGTGCTCATGGATAACTGCATGAGGCCCTCTGCATGTATATATGTATGTATGAATAAATGGTATCCTTTTACATTGTTATCGTCATAGTGGTTATTAATGTGTGTGTGTGTGTGTGTGTGTGTGTGTACGTCCTGAGAGAGGCATCCTTTCTGCAGTGTTTCATACCTGAGTCTCTTTGCTATATTGGGCTGATAAATACTATTTTACACAGTTTTTTTTTAAGTTTATATCTGCGGCTCTTATCACAGAATGACAGTAAATGTGACTCAATGGTGGTTCATAATAATTCTTCTTCCACTTACTTATTTTGGGAGTCTTGGTCGGAGCCTTTTCCGCTTTCCTGGCTTTTTATTGGAATTTTAAAAAAAAGAAGAGAAAACATCCCATTAATTGAAATTGCGACATATATTTCACATGTTTTTACAATTATTCACGTGATCTTTTTGCAGCTTTCTTTGCATCTTTCAACGTCAATTTAAGGGAATACTTGAACATTTTAGGGAACGCCTGTTATATGAGAAGATTTACACCACTCTCCTTTCTGTACGATGAATATGAAATAGCAAGTAGCTTAGCTTAGCATAAAGCCTGGAAACAGGCTCTCTCTAATAAGCATGTTATATCTTGCCTGCTGGCTGTAGCTTAATATTTAATAAACACTTAAGTGCGGGTACCTCTGAAAGGAGGAGGAAGTCTCCGGATCCTCCTGGTCGCCGGCGGCAGAATTGAAATCCTGGGCAGAGCTGAACGACACGAAACACGATTTATTGATCACATCCCATAATAAAGATGACACGCACACACCGGACGGTGGCGTTACCTTTCCTCTTCGGCTCTTCGGTGGTCTTCTCAGCTTCAAAGAAATGAGAATATTAATTACGAACATTGAAAGGAAATATTACAGTTAAATCTCGTGACATTCTCAGTTATATCTGCTTCATTATTTAACATTTATAGCTTTAATTTAGAGATTTGTGATGCTCTAAAGCCCTAAAACATTTACTTCATTCTCACATATTTACCTTTCTTCCTTCTGAGGGCTGAAACTCTCCTCGGAGCTTCTGAAACAGGGTGAAAAAATGATGAAACTGTTTAAATATGTAAATTAGGCAGTTTCTTATTAAATACATTTCTAGAACGGGATCTGAACATTGGATAAAACCATTATTAATAAATGTCTATAAATGAGTCTCTGAATGCCGTGTGAACTAACCCCTCTGCATAAAGCTTCATAATATATAGTTTATATTAATAAATGTGTATAAATGAGTCTCTGAATGCTGTGTGAACAAACCCCTCTGCATAAAGCTTCATAATATATAGTTTTTATTAATAAATGTGTATAAATGAGTCTCTGGATGCTGTGTGAACTAACCCCTCTGCATAAAGCTTCATAATATATAGTTTATATTAATAAATGTGTATAAATGAGTCTCTGAATGCTGTGTGAACAAACCCCTCTGCATAAAGCTTCATAATATATAGTTTATATTAATAAATGTGTATAAATGAGTCTCTAAATGCTGTGTGAACTAACCCCTCTGCATAAAGCTTCATAATATATAGTTTATATTAATAAATGTGTATAAATGAGTCTGAATGCTGTGTGAACTAACCCCTCTGCATAAAGCTTCATAATATATAGTTTTTATTAATAAATGTGTATAAATGAGTCTCTGAATGCCGTGTGAACTAACCCCTCTGCATAAAGCTTCATAATATATAGTTTATATTAATAAATGTGTATAAATGAGTCTCTGAATGCCGTGTGAACTAACCCCTCTGCATAAAGCTTCATAATATATAGTTTATATTAATAAATGTGTATAAATGAGGCTCTGAATGCCGTGTGAACAAACCCCTCTGCATAAAGCTTCATAATATATAGTTGAAATGTTATGTTTAAATATGCAAATGAGGCATTATGTAACGGTGAATTTAAAGATGATTTAAAGTGGTGAAATAAACAGCTGCATGTGTATTTGTTGTTGTTTGTCTTCCACACATGAGCATCTCAAACCTTTCGAGTCCTCGGTCTGGCCGGCGGGCTCTTTGGAGTTCAAACAGGGACACCCTGGAAGCACAAGGCACCCGAGGGTGAAGTGACAGCGGAGGTGAATGTGACGTCATAGCTGCGATTGTCTGGGCTCTCTAACCTGCGGGCTCCGGCACGGGTTTGATCACGTCCACCGCGGCCTTCTCCTCCTCCTCCTCCTCCTCGTCATCCTCCTCCTCCTCTTCTTCGCCTTCGGGCTCGTCGACAGTTTTCTTTAGTTTAGCTGTGGGCTCCTCCTTCTCCTCCTCCTCCTCCTCCTCCTCCTTCTCCTCCTCCTCCTTCTCCTCCTTCTCCTCCTCCTCCTCCTCCTCCTCTTTGGGAGCAGCAGGCCGACTGGTGGCTGAGGGCGAAAGCGTCAACATCACGATGTAGAACGATAAAAGACAAACACGTGCACAAAAATAAATACCAATGAAAAAGACGCCACAACATTTTGTGACCGAAAAATTTGGTAATAATAATAATATAATAATGGAGATAAGTGTGCCCATGTTTTTATCTTTTTATTTGTACATCTTTTAATAAATGCATTTCTATATTTCAGAATGAGAAACGGTTTATAAGGTTTGACTTTTGGTGCGTGCAGGCGATAAACACGGTGCACTAATATAAGACATAATACATAAATAAATATATGAAACTTAATAGAATATGATGAACAAACATATGTTTGCATGTGGAGGACACACAACAGAAGTGTCGTGGGGACAAAAACACCCAATCCAGCATTAAAATTAAGAATTTTTTTTTTTTTTAACTTATAAATATATATATAATATATAATATATATATTTATATTTAAATATATAATATATTTTGTATATATATTTATATATTATTATATTATAATAATATATACATATATATTTAAATATACATTAATTTGCCCAAATTGAAGGATTGTATTATTCTTGACCTGAAGCTGCAGAATGAAATAAAGTAATAAAAACCTGAAAAACATTTATTCTTTATTAAACATTTAATTAGCTAAATAGGCGACGTTATAAAAGACAGAAAGTCTAAAGAACGTCAGATTTTTTCTTATTATTATTAAAACAAGGTTTCATGCATAAAAACTGTGAGTACATGAATTTTTAAAAAGTGCATTTTATTATTATTGACAGCTGTGACTCACCTGTTGTTTCCGCCTCAGCCTCCTCGGTCTCGCCTTCACCCGCAGCCTGTTTGGCGTCCTCATCTTCATCATCATCCTCATCTTCATCCTCATCCTCTTCCTCGCCCGCCTCGGTCTGTAGCGCCTCCTCCTGGACAGCGAGCGCTGCTGCAGCGGTGGCTACGAACACACCGTGTCACATAAAGATTAATACATTAAAAAGGGGACACTGAGCGTACCTGGAAGGGGAAAATAAAAGTACATTTAAAAGTTTTAACATTAAGTTTAACGTTAGCTATCTGAGGCCCGTCCTATTAACTGGAACGTCTCCATTGCACCAGACCCCAGGTGGGACGGTGGTGATGGCTCCAGGGATTAGCCGGCCCCCAGGTTGTGAAAATGCATATCGAAGGTTTTAATTTTATTTTATAAGCAGTTAAGGGTCCTTCAAGGTTTCCATAATAAGCATTTAATGTTCTCCTTCATTAATCAATACATTATGCTTTAAATTAGAATTAATATCACTACTATCATTATTACTGCCGTCAATGTGAATATGTTTTTGTTTATTTAAAAAAGAAATTATATGTATTTCTAATAAAATGTCAATTAAAAAAACAAACATAATATATATATATATAGATATTATTGCTTTGATACTTCATCTGTTGACATTATCTTTGTTTGAGGTCAATAAAGTTCATTTGAATGGACACCTGGCAGCCAATCATAAACCAGGAACGAAGTCCTGTGAAATAATAAAAATAAATAATAAAAAGTTATTAATAGTTCTGGACTGTACCTGCAAGCAAGACTTCATCATCGTCATCGTCATCGTCATCGTCGTCTTTTTTATCTTCGCTACTTAAGGACTCTGATGTGACTTCATCTTCATCATCTTCATCATCATCATCATCGCCGTCTTTTGGAGCGTCAACAAATGTTTCTTTTTCGTCCAATGAGCCGGTGTCGATATCTTCATCACCTTTATCCTCGTCATCGTCGGTTGTGTCATAGGAGACGTCGTCGCTGAAGAGCGTCTCCTCGTCTGTTTGAAGAGCGACGTTGTCATCGCCATCTTCGTCGCCATCTTCGTCGCCATCTTCATCGCCATCTTCATCGCCATCTTCGTTGTCATCTTCGTCGTCATCTTCATCGCCCAAGACGCCGCTGTCTGTACTCTCAAAGGCGGGGAGTTGCCCCTCTTCCTCCTCCTCATCGTCATCATCGTTGACGACGTCGTCGGGTTTGACGCCGTCGAGGTCGACGCGGACGTCTTTGTCGAGGTCGAGGTCAAAGTCAAAGTCTCTGAGGTCACCGTCTTCCTCATCGTCTTCATCGTCTGCAAAGTGCTCCGAGGAGGCGACGGAGATGTCCTCGTCTGATTGGTCCAGATCTTCATCTTCATCATCGGCGTCTTTGGCAATTTTGACGTCCTCCCCCAGGTGTTCATCATCATCATCATCATCATCATCAATGTCATCCTCCTCCTCCTCCGCAACAGGTAAAGGGGGAAGACCTTCCTCTTGAGCAAGTTTATGACCTTCGTCATCTTCATCATCCTCACTGGCTGCAAGAACAGGAGGAAGATCGAGCTCCAGGTCGTCGTCGTCGTCGTCGTCGTCGTCGTCGTCGTCGTCGTCGTCGTCGTCGTCGTCGTCGTCGCTGTCGGATGTCGAGACGCCCTCAGCTAATTTGTCGTCTTCGTCGTCGTCGTCGTCGTCCTGGTCCCTCTCGCCCTCCTCTTCCTCACTGGAGAGAAGTGCCGATCCACTGACTTCCGAGGAGTCAGTGAATGCATCGTCACTGCTGTCGTCTTCGTCGTCTTCGTCGTCTTCGTCTTCGTCTTCGTCTTTGCCGTCGTCTTTGACGGGCGCGGCGACGTCTTTGACTACAACGGGGGCGTCAGACGGCGCCGACTCTTCATCCTCGGAAGTGGAGACGGGTTCAGGAGAAGCTTCATCATCGTCATCGTCATCCTCAGCAGCTGCAGTTTCAGACTCCTCAACATCATCTTCATCAGCAGCATCTGTCTTCTCTTCTTCCTCGTCCTCATCATCGTCCTCGTCCTCTTTGTCAGCCTCTTTCACTTTATCTTCATCATCTTCATCATCTTCATCAATTTCAGCTGCAGCTGCTTCCGGTTCCTTCTCGTCTTCCTCGTCTTCATCCTCATCTTGCTCCACCTCAGCAGCCGCCTCCTCCTCCTCCTCCTCCTCCTCTGCCTTCACCTCATCCTCCTCTTCGTCAGCATCGGTTTTAACTCTCTCTTCTTCTCTTGAGCCTTCTACTTCTCCCTCTTCCTCCTCCTCAAATTCATCTCCCGCTTCCTCCTCTTCCTCCTCCTCTTCTACAGCTTCTGCTCCCTCTTCTTCTTCTTCTTCTTCTTCTTCTTCTTTTTCCTCCTCATCCTCCTCAAATGTATCTGCCGCTTCCTCTTCATCCTCTCCCTCCTCTTCGTCTACAGATTCAGCTCCTTCCTCCTCCTCTTCTTCTTTTTCGTCTTCTTCATCTTCTTCTTCCTCCTCCTCAAATTCATCTGCCGCTTCCTCTTCTTCTTCTTCTTCTTCTTCTTCTTCCTCACCATCCTCCTCCTCCTCCTCTCCGTCAGCTTGCTCCTCCTCATAAT
>NC_046989.1:3147399-3149899 GCF_009769545.1 Cyclopterus lumpus
ATCAGTGAGCACTAACACATAAATAATGTGTTAACCCCCCCCCCACCCCCCACCCCACCCCCCCACTCACTGAGCAGCACTTTTTAAACCCAGCTCCAAATGGCTCGACCAGTCGTCCGTGTACGGTTCCTCCTTTTATAGCCGGCCTGCCTCCTCGCCTTTCACTTCGTTTCCATGGCAGCTCCATGACAGCCAATAGGAGCAGGAGGTTGCCCGTGCAGTCAGAGTACAGAACGTTTTCCTCAATGAGCGCACGGAGCCGAGACCTTCGCCGGTGGAGCCGGTGACCTTCCCTGCGTCTCCAACTGTCCACTCAGACCATTTAGAATGCAACACCGAGTGGGAGGAAGTGGATAACAGGAAGTGCAGAGACATCCAATACTTTAAATGTTGCAATTTCTCTCTTTTTCCACATTTTTACAGTCACACGTTTATATTGGATCTGCTCTCCGCCTCACAGATGATCGACTATGTGTTCAATACCTCTCGGACTTGTTGGATAGTCTTTTAAATGTAAATGCACGGTAGTATCAGCGCATTCAATATTTTACACGGCAAACTCGAGCCAGAAGATATGATGCGTTTTCTTTCTTGAAAAAAAAAAAAAAAAAAGCACAATTTTCCAGTAAAATCTGATTGTGCGTTATCATGAGAGACCAAATGAAATGATCCAGGGTCCTGTTGTTATCTTGACCTCATTATGTGGGTTTTTTTGTTGAGAATTGTGGAGATTCAATCGTAACGTTATTCCTAACGAGGCGATGGGGTCAGACCTCGTGGCCCTGAGAGAGGGAGGAGGTACCCGAGAGGTTCCTTTCCTCCTCTGTAATAATGAGGTGACTAATCATGAATATACTGGAATAAAGAGATTAACATTTACACCACAAGAGCATCTTTTATTAGCTTGGAGGCTCCTTCTCGGCTCACCCATCGGCACGATGAAGACCTCGAGGGCAACTTGTGTCACCATTCAGCGAACCACCACCTCGTCATCTTAATCAAGAGGCGTTGTTCTCGTTAATCAGCTCTCCTGCCGGGCAGAACCGATGCCGAGGGCAGAACCGATGCCGAGGGCAGAACCGATGCCGAGGGCAGAACCGATGCCGAGGGCATCGAACCACGTTCACTCTCAAGAACGGTATGTAGGTTTCAACCTGAAACACGTCGACGTGAATCTATTGTAAAAAGGAGAACGTTGTTCTCTCACGACAAAGAGAGGAGAGTCGTGAGTACAAAGTACATAAAGTACCGTCTGCACCTGAGGAAACATGCATTTAATAAACCAGAATTAGTGAAAACTAGGTCCAGGAAGGGTGACGTGTATTATCTACTGGGAACAAGATAATAAATATCTTCAGTTTCTACCTCAATGAGTTAGATCAGAGTGTAAAACTATCAAAAAGAGAATAAAGTGTTCTTTTGTTTTTTCATAATTTTCCTGTCTGCAAAAGATAATTAACTTGTAATAACAATATAATTAACTTGTAATAACAATATAATTAACTTGTAATAACAATATAATTAACTTGTAATAACAATATAATGAACTTGTTCCAAAGATAATAACTTGTTTTCACAATATAATTAACTTGTTCCCAAGATAATAACTTGTAATAACAATAGAATTAACATGTAATAACAAGATAATTAACTTGTAATAATAAGATAATTAACTTGTAATAACAATATAATTAACTTGTAATAACAATATAATGAACTTGTTCCAAAGATAATAACTTGTTTTCACAATATAATTAACTTGTTCCCAAGATAATAACTTGTAATAACAATAGAATTAACATGTAATAACAAGATAATTAACTTGTAATAATAAGATAATTAACTTGTAATAACAATATAATTAACTTGTTCCAAAGATAATAACTTGTTTTCACAATATAATTAACTTGTTCCCAAGATAATAACATGTAATAACAATATAATTAACTTGTAATAATAAGATAATTAACTTATAATAACAAGATAATAACTTTATCCCAAAGAGGAATATCGCCTCTCTGTACTGTTTGGGCTCTGTAGAAAACACCTTTGTGTGTGTGTGTGTGTGTGTGTGTGTGTGTGTGTGTGTGTGTGTGTGTGTGTGTGTGTGTGTGTGTGTGTGTGTGTGCGTTCTCCGTGCACATTCATGCAGACACACAGAGAGCAACTGTTTTCGCGCTAAAGAAGTAAGTTCTCACTTTAAATAGTTATTAACAGTTTACTCTTTATCTTCATGAATTAGATAGTTACTGACTCTTAAACACAAGGTGTTACTACTACCATCACCAATGCACATAACACCAGTTATAAAGCATGTAACAACTGCATCAGTGGACGGTTCCGTGTCTGACCTGCACGTCACAGCGCTCTTAAAGCTGCATTACAAATAGCAGACGGATACACGATAGCCACATATTTTTAGATACTTCAAATCATGAAATTCCCCAACACACCGGACGGAACCCCCAGAGAGCTGAAAGAGCTTTATATAAATATACAT
>NC_046989.1:3152399-3217399 GCF_009769545.1 Cyclopterus lumpus
CCGACCACCGATACGCCACGACTTTGATATATTTCACTGCGTTCTAGACTTAATTCCACCATATCAGGTTTAATTTAAAGGAAATTAAATTAAATGACATAATGCAAAAAGTTATTATGAGTTATTATGTGACCATTACCTCGTTCTTTATAAGAATCCATATCAGAGACAAAAGTACAAATATGATCCCACGACAAAATGATAGAATCACTTCATTTTATTTATTCTTCATGAAGGAACAACGTATAATCTTTAAATATTTAATAGCACAAAGCAGAAGCAATCGTTATTTTACAGAAACTTTACGACACACACATTTAAACATGAAGATGCAACACAACTTACATTCTCATTAAACCAATTTTTCTCCCCCATCACTTACATTAAAACCCTTTTTGGATGATTTCTTTGAGGCCAGTTTGGACCAGAGGAACAATTAGGATCAACTCAGTCTTATTTTCTTCATGTTGACTCTTGATTTCCATCCTTTTCTCATCCAGCCTACTTGTTTAATGTGTGTGTCTGCAGATCTGTTAGACTTCCATCATTTTCAACCCCCGTATTGATATAGCAGATAAAAATATAAGTGTAATCAAAAGCTTCAGGAAAAATCAGCCTTCACAACTATGCAACAGTCATAACATTAAATGCATGTTTCTGTTATTAATGTGACACAAAATAATGCCCTGTTTGCGGCAGCCCTCTCAGATCTTCTTCTGGTTCTCTTCAATAAGGGGGGCTATCACACTAGCTCCACCCCCTCCACTAGCTCCGCCCCCTCACAAAGATCACCAGCAGCTGCACCAGCTCGGCAGCCAGCTCGAATCCTCCTAAAATAAAGAAAAACAAACGAGTCATCGGGTGTCATTTGCACCTTAATATCCGACCAGTATGGGTGCATCTCCAGATGAAGCATATTTAAATCAATCTCCGGCTCAACTTATTTTAGCAACTTCATCCAATGTGACGATCCTCAAAGTGTCCACTTAAATCCCCCTCGCGCCTCAAGTGGAGGCTTCTAGCTGAACGTGGACTGTGCATGAGAAGTGGGCCAAGTCACCACAACGTTGTATAGAAGCATAGACTTCTATACAACCAGAGGAGTCGCCCCCTGGTGGTCAAGAGAGAGAATGCAGCTTTAACACATAAAGCATAGACTTCTATACAACCAGAGGAGTCGCCCCCTGGTGGTCAAGAGAGAGAATGCAGCTTTAACACATAAAGCATAGACTTCTATACAACCAGAGGAGTCGCCCCCTGGTGGTCAAGAGAGAGAATGCAGCTTTAACACATAAAGCATAGACTTCTATACAACCAGAGGAGTCGCCCACAGAAAACAGAGGATGAATAGAAACTTCGTTTTCACCTCAAAAGGAGTGGTTTAAGAGTTATATTTAATGCAGCTTTATTTAAACATTAGAACTTTAAAAAGTAAAATTGTATTTATTCGGATAAGAATGATGGCCACAACTATGAAATATGATCACATTAGGAGCACAGTAAGGACTCCCTCATCTCTCTCACAAAACCAGCTCACTCTGCATTGAATGTGTGGAGACCGGATCGTATGAGATCAGTAAAAAGAGTCGTTACCACTGGACGGGAAGATCCAAGGAGCTTCTGGACCTCGGCCCACGCTTCACGGTTGAGGTCACACGTCAGGAGTCTGTCCTCGTGGAACAGACAGTCCACAGTGAGCCTGACGTTCGGGTCGTCCACCTGTCTCCTGCTCGGAGCTACGACGCGTTCAGGGTCGAAGGTGTGATGCATCACCACCAGGATGGTTGGTTTACCACCTGTAAGCACCGAGAGCACAGCCACACGAGGCAGAAACAACGTGAGAGGGGATCCGTTTAGTTTTTACTGCATCTGGATACCATTAGTACGGGGGGGGGGCATCTCCTACCTGGAATCCCCTTCATGGCCACGTTGATGTCCGTTCCAACTCGAGAGACGACGGGACAGAAAACCACGAGGAAGTCACCTTCTCCAAAAGAAGACACCTGATTTTTGCCAATGCCTCTGAGTTTTTTAACAAAGTCTTCATGAGCATTGTTGGTTTTTCCTGCCACGTGGACAAAGAATTTCTCCCACGGCACTAAAGACAGAGAAGAGTGTTTGAGTCATAATTTAACTTTACATAGTTTATTAGAGAATGTAGTAAAAAAAGAAACACAAAGGCAAATCACATGACACACACCAGACATTAATCACAAATATATTACGTACAATTAAATGAAAATATATGTGTGCCACTAACTAAGTGTTCTTTGAACATTTTTAAAACGGTCACTTGTGTTGCTGCGTGTGGCACTTTATTATGTATTATTTTTATTTATATTGTTTTTTTTATTATCGTCTATTTAAATAATCGATACATTATTATAATTTACCAAATGAGTAAAATGTGTTTCTACCTCTCTGTCATTTCTCTGCAGGTTGATCCATTTATAATATAAAAAATATTGGCAGGAGCAGCTTTAAATGATACCTAATGTAAGCACTGAATTTAGTTAATTATCTATAATATGGAAATATTGACAACAAAAATAATTCCGATCCTTTACTTAAAGGCGCAGTGCGCAGGATTTGGTGGCATCTAGTAGTAAATGCCACTAGATGCCACTGTTCCTTTAAGTAAAAGTACTAACGCCACACTGTGAAAATACTCAATAAGTAAAAGTCCTGCATTCAAAACCTTACTTAAATAAAGGTATTTAAGTATTAGCAAAAAAATGTACTGTTGGTATATAAAGTGAAAGTACTGTAGGCTATTATATTTAGTTACTTTAACAGCTGTCTGGGAAGCAGTGTTCTGGGTGTGTCTGGGGCTTTTATTGTGAAGGATAAAACGTAAAAAGGTGAAGAAATGTGAAAAGAAATAAAGTTGTTGCAGACTACGGAGCTTCGTGTTATTATTTTTGCTACTATTATAAAGTATATAAAGAATAACCCTCGACTACAGTAGTCATTGAGCAACAAAATGGTGTCTTAATTTTTAATTAATTTTACTTCTGCATTCACACTTAATCCTTCGAACGCAAAATCACCTTGAGTTGGTTATTAAGTGCAGTACTTGAGTAAATGTACATATTTTAAAAATAATTTAATAAAATAAAATAAATGAAAATAAAAGCCAAGTGGTTCTCTCACCGGTCATGTCTGCCTGCTCCATGTCCCTGAGGAGGAAATAGAGAAACAGAGAAGACGATGAAGTCAAGCTAAACCAGGCTGAGCGGCACATGAACCGCTCTTTGATCTCTGTATAAACCTTCACCAGACGCGTACTTACGTCATTGACCGGTAGTTCGTTGAAAAGGCTTCGGCCATTCCCGTCTCACGCCAGACGGAGAAAGAATTGCAGCCTCTTCGTGGTCGGTGGAGCACTTTCACTTTCACTTTGGCCCAAAAAGGGGGATGACACGTGAACGCATCACGAGGAGGAGGTGAACTGCGCAGCCGCTCGGTGCGTTACATGGACACTGTTGCTGTAATATTTAAACCGTCACTCCAACCAGGCGGAAAAGCCCAGACACCGACTTCTACTCACTCTTCCTGTATGCACCTTGAGCTGGACACTAAAGTTACCTTTTTTTTTTGGGGCACATTTAAATCAGAAGATGTTGTGAGCTAAACTTATATTTAGGGTCCGAGCACTGACGTCATTCCGGGAGGACCCTATTGAAATTCTAAGGACGCAATTGGGCGCATATTTGGGGTACTTGCCACACTCCCAAACTCACCCAAGTGCGCACGCTTTGGTGAAAATAGACATCCGATATTTTTTGGGGGGGCTTGGCCGTTAAAACTCGCCTGAATAGCGCCCCCTACACACATTACACGTTTTCCTCATTAAACAAGCTCGAACCTGCCCCCAAACTTCTCATGCTTGATGAAAGTCAGGATATCGACAAGCCTATTTTCACTCATAGTCAAAGCGCCACCTACTGGCCGAAGAAAACCAGCGTTACGTGACGAACGGCTTCGGATTTACACGACGTTTAACCAACAATACACTTCACGTAGAGAAACATGACGCGTGTTGTTGAGCGATAAGACAAATGCAGAGAGACACGACAAAAAAGATAGAATCGCTTTGATGGATTCATTTTTATTTATTCTTTATGAAGGAGCGACGTAAAACAATCACAGCATCCAAAATTCCTTTCAATGTACATTTGAGCATTGACGTCACTGTTTTAGGATCGACTTGGAGACTTTTCAACGTCTGGCAGTTTTATGTTATAAGTTGGAGGTGAATTTCAATGTTCTTTTCTTTATGTTGGCTCTTTACTTGCATCTTTTTCTCATCCGGACACTTACTGTGTGCATCTGTTATACTTCCATCATTTCCCCCCGTATTGATATATCAGCGGAAATATTCGTGATCAAAAGCTTCAACCAAAAATCGTCTAAATCAGCCTTCACAACTATGCAATAGTAATAACATTAAAAGCATATTTCTGTTATTAATGTGAAACAATTATTATTTTTAACCTGCGTGTTAGCGGCAGCCCTCTCAGATCTTCTTCTGGTTCTCTTCAACAAGGTGGGCTGTCACAAAGATCACCACTAGCTCCACCCCTTCCACTAGCTCCGCCCCCTCCATCCTGCTCCTGCCTCCACCAGCTACACCCTCTCCTTCCTGCCCTTGTCACCACCAGCTCCCTCCATTGCACCGGCACCAACAGCTACACCCCATCCGGCCAGCCGATCTCTACACCAGCTCCACCAGCTCCACGCAAAATCAAGTGCAATGACCCAGAATCCTCCTGAAATAAAGAAAAACAAACGAGTCATCATTTGCACCTTAATATCCAACATCAGTATGGGTGCATCTCCAGATGAAGCATATTTAAATCAATCTCCGACTCGACTCAGTCGCCTTAGCAACTTCTTCGGGGGGGAAACAAATGTGTTTGATCTGAAATCTGAGGTTAACACTTACCTTTGCTGAGGAATCGTTTCCAGTGAGGAACCTGAAAGAAAGAAACAAAGAAATATGAGTAGTATTAATTAGTGATAATGAATCTCATCAGAGGTGGAGCACAGTAAGGACTCCCTCATCTCTCTCACAAAACCAGCTCACTCTGCATTGAATGTGTGGAGACCGGATCGTATGAGATCAGTAAAAAGAGTCGTTACCACTGGACGGGAAGATCCAAGGAGCTTCTGGACCTCGGCCCACGCTTCACGGTTGAGGTCACACGTCAGGAGTCTGTCCTCGTGGAACAGACAGTCCACAGTGAGCCTGACGTTCGGGTCGTCCACCTGTCTCCTGCTCGGAGCTACGACGCGTTCAGGGTCGATTTTCAACATAGACCTACCTGAGTTGCGAAAGCCAATCAGCGTTGAGACGCTCCGCCCGTCATCACTGACGTCGTGCCGTTGGTGAATCTAACTGGCTGCTGCTGCTCTAGTAGCGCTGGAAGCGGAAGTCATTCAGACGTCGTCGGTGAAAGTCACCGAGCTGTGTGAGCCCGCGGGTGATGTTATGTATAAATATAAATACATGATATTAATGTTATGAACCCAAACACCAGGGCGTTAGATGTTTCCGACGTTTGTGGGATGTCAACAACAAGTATAAAGTAGAACTAGCGGTTATTTCTTCCATGGTGGACGGCGGAAATGATAACTGTTTCCACAGAGTAAAGCCACAGAGATAAGCCCCGCCCCTCTAAGGCGCGAATTAAGCGAATGACGCTCGTGCGATTGGTTGAAAATGAGGGCGACATCTGATTGGCTACAGATTGGTCTATGTTGAAAAATTGCATTTGCGAATCCGGCCACCAGGGGGAGTCTCATAGATCCCACACACACATGTGGACCAATC
This sequence comes from Cyclopterus lumpus, assembly GCF_009769545.1. Taxonomy (NCBI): domain Eukaryota; kingdom Metazoa; phylum Chordata; class Actinopteri; order Perciformes; family Cyclopteridae; genus Cyclopterus; species Cyclopterus lumpus. The sequence goes on from NC_046989.1 coordinate 3,158,236, forward strand.
CACAATCAAATGCAGTGCGATTGACAAATAAATACATACAAATCCACAAACAAATACAAGAATCCACATAGAAATGTATTTGTGATTTATATAAATCTTAATTTATTCATGTGTACATTGGAATGTATTAGTGAATCGTTCTGTGCGCATTTGTGATTCTTTGTGTTTGCATTTGTGAGTCTCTCTGCGTGCATTTGCAATCATTGAGACTGATCTGACCCCATACCTGGAGCCCATAGTACGAGCATCGCATCGTATTCTTACAACATGGGAATGTTTTTGGGCCACTTGGGGGCAGCAGAACGGGCTTCAAACACTAAATTATACAAGCACTTGTCCAACAACTTGGGGGTGAGAACAAGTTGATCCAGCTACTTAAATGTCCCACTACGTTCTCCAGCTAGTCGCTCAAGGAGGCAACAGCTAAAAGGAATTGAAAGTCCATTACATTAAAAAACTGTACAGAAACAAACAAGTGTTTATGTTTATACCAAAATAAACTAATTGGTCACATTTACTCCTTTTTGACTCGTCAGTGTGAAAGCTGGAGGCATCTCCTACCTGGAATCCCCTTCATGGCCACGTTGATGTCCGTTCCAACTCGAGAGACGACGGGACAGAAAACCACGAGGAAGTCACCTTCTCCAAAAGAAGACACCTGATTTTTGCCAATGCCTCTGAGTTTTTTAACAAAGTCTTGATGAGCATTGTTGGTTTTTCCTGCCACGTGGACAAAGAATTTCTCCCACGGCACTAAAGACAGAGAAGAGTGTTTGAGTCATAATTTAACTTTACATAGTGTATTAGAGAATCTAGTAAAAAGATATTTAGGTTTTTAAACATTCCCAAACTTGATCACATTCAAAAACAGCTTTAAAAAAGTATAATTTTTCAGGGTCTGTTGTTTGAAAATGTTTAAAAAGGTTGTGTGTTGCTGCGTGTCAAAAGTCCTGCATTCAAAACCGTACTTAAATAAAGGTATTTAAGTATTAGCAGCTACATTTACTGTAGGTGTTAAAAGTGAAAAGTAGTCTGTTGAGCCACAAAATGGTGTCTGTGATTGTTGACTATTCATTTTACTTTCACACTTAATCCTTCGAACGCAAAACCACCTTGAGTTTGAACTTAAGTGCAGTACTTGAATAAATGTACTTATTTAAATTCCACCACTGAGTAAATTAATTTAAATTTAATAAATAAATGAAAATAAAAGCCAAGTGGTTCTCTCACCGGTCATGTCTGCCTGCTCCATGTCCCTGAGGAGGAAATAGAGAAACAGAGAAGACGATGAAGTCAAGCTAAACCAGGCTGAGCGGCACATGAACCGCTCTTTGATCTCTGTATAAACCTTCACCAGACGCGTACTTACGTCATTGACCGGTAGTTCGTTGAAAAGGCTTCGGCCATTCCCGTCTCACGCCAGACGGAGAAAGAATTGCAGCCTCTTCGTGGTCGGTGGAGCACTTTCACTTTCACTTTGGCCCAAAAAGGGGGATGACACGTGAACGCATCACGAGGAGGAGGTGAACTGCGCAGCCGCTCGGTGCGTTACATGGACACTGTTGCTGTAATATTTAAACCGTCACTCCAACCAGGCGGAAAAGCCCAGACACCGACTTCTACTCACTCTTCCTGTATGCACCTTGAGCTGGACACTAAAGTTACCTTTTTTTTGGGGGGGGGGGGGCACATTTAAATCAGAAGATGTTGTGAGCCAAACAATTATATTAGTTATTTTGAGACAGTTACCTCATTTTTCATGGGAATTCATATTAGAGATAAGACAGATGCACAGAGACGATCCACGACAAAATATCATAATCACTTTGATGGATTCATTTTTATTTATTCTTCATGAAGGAGCGACGTATAATCTTGAAATCTTTAACAGCACAAAGCAGAAGCAATCGCTATTTTACAGGGACGTTTGGTCTTGAATGTAAAACAAATGACGTACACACACATTTGAGCATGACATCACTGTTTTAGGATCAACTCAAGACTTTTCAACTAACAGCAGTTTTGTGTTATAAGTTGGAGGTGAATTTCAATCGTATTCGGTGTGGCGATGCGCATCAAGGCTCTAAAGCCTCGTGCAGCGAGCAGACTGGTTGTATTCCTGCGGGGATTTCGTACAAAACTTTGGACCGTAACTCATCCCGCAGCGTTGCACACACATGCATCAAAATGCATCAAAACGTGCGGCCTCATCAGGAATCTGGAGCTATGACTTATCTAAGAGATTCGCCCGGCCGTTTCCCAGAAAGGAGAAAAGAAAACGGCGAGAAAGTGTCTCATTTACTCAAATTGGGATTTTCGGCGTGAAGAGAGCTAAAAAAAACACTCATATTTGGGCCCGTAGTGACTCACCATACTTTAACGTAGAAAAATTATTTAAAATATTCACGATCAAAAGTTTGCCCTGCGTGTTAGCGGCAGCCCTGTCAGATCTTCTTCTGGTTCGCTTCAACAAGGCGTGCTGTCACAAAGATCACCACTAGCTCCACCCCCTCCACTAGCTCCACCCCCTCCATCCTGCACCTGCCCTCACCAGCTACAACACATCCATATCGCCATTGCCACCACCATCTTCACCGGCAGCATCAGCTGCACCCCCTCCAACAGCACCAATAGTTACACCCCCTCCATCCAGCCACTGCTCCCACCAGCTCCACCAGCTCCACCAGCTCCACCCACTCCACCAGCTCCACCCGCTCCACCACAGCATCGCAAAACCAAGTGCGACGACCCCGAATCCTCCTAAAATAAAGAAAAACAAACGAGTCATCGGGTGTCATTTGCACCTTAATATCCGACTCGACTCAGTCGCCTTAGCAACTTCTTCGGGGGGGAAACAAATGTGTTTGATCTGAAATCTGAGGTTAACACTTACCTTTGCTGAGGAATCGTTTCCAGTGAGGAACCTGAAAGAAAGAAACAAAGAAATATGAGTAGTATTAATTAGTGATAATGAATCTCATCAGAGGTGGAGCACAGTAAGGACTCCCTCATCTCTCTCACAAAACCAGCTCACTCTGCATTGAATGTGTGGAGACCGGATCGTATGAGATCAGTAAAAAGAGTCGTTACCACTGGACGGGAAGATCCAAGGAGCTTCTGGACCTCGGCCCACGCTTCACGGTTGAGGTCACACGTCAGGAGTCTGTCCTCGTGGAACAGACAGTCCACAGTGAGCCTGACGTTCGGGTCGTCCACCTGTCTCCTGCTCGGAGCTACGACGCGTTCAGGGTCGAAGGTGTGATGCATCACCACCAGGATGGTTGGTTTACCACCTGTAAGCACCGAGAGCACAGCCACACGAGGCAGAAACAACGTGAGAGGGAGATCCGTTTAGTGTGTACTGCATCTAGGTATGGGGTCAGATCAGTCTCAATAAATGCACACAGAGAGACTCACAAATGCAAACACAAAGATTCACAAATGCGCAAAGAACAATTCACAAATATGTTCGATTTACAAATGCACACAGAAGGATTTACAAATAAATTAGACTCACAAATGCACGAAGAACGATTCACAAATACATTCCAATGCGCACGTAAATAAATTCCGATTTATATAAATGTAAAAGAAAAACCACAAATACATTTCTGCCTTTCTGTGTGGATTCTTCTATTTGTTTGTGCATTTGTATGTATTTATTTGTGGATTGCACTGCATTTGTTTGTGGATCGCTCCACATGTGTGTGTGGGATCTATGAGACTCCCCCTGGTGGCTGGATTAGCAAATGCGTTTTTTTTCAACATAGACCTACCTGAGTTGCGAAAGCCAATCAGCGTTGAGACGCTCCGCCCGTCATCACTGACGTCGTGCCGTTGGTGAATCTAACTGGCTGCTGCTGCTCTAGTAGCGCTGGAAGCGGAAGTCATTCAGACGTCGTCGGTGAAAGTCACCGAGCTGTGTGAGCCCGCGGGTGATGTTATGTATAAATATAAATACATGATATTAATGTTATGAACCCAAACACCAGGGCGTTAGATGTTTCCGACGTTTGTGGGATGTCAACAACAAGTATAAAGTAGAACTAGCGGTTATTTCTTCCATGGTGGACGGCGGAAATGATAACTGTTTCCACAGAGTAAAGCCACAGAGATAAGCCCCGCCCCTCTAAGGCGCGAATGAAGCGAATGACGCTCGTGCGATTGGTTGAAAATGAGGGCGACATCTGATTGGCTACAGATTGGTCTATGTTGAAAAATTGCATTTGCGAATCCGGCCACCAGGGGGAGTCTCATAGATCCCACACACACATGTGGACCAATCCACAATCAAATGCAGTGCGATTGACAAATAAATACATACAAATCCACAAACAAATACAAGAATCCACATAGAAATGTATTTGTGATTTATATAAATCTTAATTTATTCATGTGTACATTGGAATGTATTAGTGAATCGTTCTGTGCGCATTTGTGATTCTTTGTGTTTGCATTTGTGAGTCTCTCTGCGTGCATTTGCAATCATTGAGACTGATCTGACCCCATACCTGGAGCCCATAGTACGAGCATCGCATCGTATTCTTACAACATGGGAATGTTTTTGGGCCACTTGGGGGCAGCAGAACGGGCTTCAAACACTAAATTATACAAGCACTTGTCCAACAACTTGGGGGTGAGAACAAGTTGATCCAGCTACTTAAATGTCCCACTACGTTCTCCAGCTAGTCGCTCAAGGAGGCAACAGCTAAAAGGAATTGAAAGTCCATTACATTAAAAAACTGTACAGAAACAAACAAGTGTTTATGTTTATACCAAAATAAACTAATTGGTCACATTTACTCCTTTTTGACTCGTCAGTGTGAAAGCTGGAGGCATCTCCTACCTGGAATCCCCTTCATGGCCACGTTGATGTCCGTTCCAACTCGAGAGACGACGGGACAGAAAACCACGAGGAAGTCACCTTCTCCAAAAGAAGACACCTGATTTTTGCCAATGCCTCTGAGTTTTTTAACAAAGTCTTGATGAGCATTGTTGGTTTTTCCTGCCACGTGGACAAAGAATTTCTCCCACGGCACTAAAGACAGAGAAGAGTGTTTGAGTCATAATTTAACTTTACATAGTGTATTAGAGAATCTAGTAAAAAGATATTTAGGTTTTTAAACATTCCCAAACTTGATCACATTCAAAAACAGCTTTAAAAAAGTATAATTTTTCAGGGTCTGTTGTTTGAAAATGTTTAAAAAGGTTGTGTGTTGCTGCGTGTCAAAAGTCCTGCATTCAAAACCGTACTTAAAGGTATTTAAGTATTAGCAGCTACATTTACTGTAGGTGTTAAAAGTGAAAAGTAGTCTGTTGAGCCACAAAATGGTGTCTGTGATTGTTGACTATTCATTTTACTTTCACACTTAATCCTTCGAACGCAAAACCACCTTGAGTTTGAACTTAAGTGCAGTACTTGAATAAATGTACTTATTTAAATTCCACCACTGAGTAAATTAATTTAAATTTAATAAATAAATGAAAATAAAAGCCAAGTGGTTCTCTCACCGGTCATGTCTGCCTGCTCCATGTCCCTGAGGATGAAATAGAGAAACAGAGAAGACGATGAAGTCAAGCTAAACCAGGCTGAGCGGCACATGAACCGCTCTTTGATCTCTGTATAAACCTTCACCAGACGCGTACTTACGTCATTGACCGGTAGTTCGTTGAAAAGGCTTCGGCCATTCCCGTCTCACGCCAGACGGAGAAAGAATTGCAGCCTCTTCGTGGTCGGTGGAGCACTTTCACTTTCACTTTGGCCCAAAAAGGGGGATGACACGTGAACGCATCACGAGGAGGAGGTGAACTGCGCAGCCGCTCGGTGCGTTACATGGACACTGTTGCTGTAATATTTAAACCGTCACTCAAACCAGGCGGAAAAGCCCAGACACCGACTTCTACTCACTCTTCCTGTATGCACCTTGAGCTGGACACTAAAGTTACCTTTTTTTGGGGGGGGGCACATTTAAATCAGAAGATGTTGTGAGCCAAACAATTATATTAGTTATTTTGAGACAGTTACCTCATTTTTCATGGGAATTCATATTAGAGATAAGACAGATGCACAGAGACGATCCACGACAAAATATCATAATCACTTTGATGGATTCATTTTTATTTATTCTTCATGAAGGAGCGACGTATAATCTTGAAATCTTTAACAGCACAAAGCAGAAGCAATCGCTATTTTACAGGGACGTTTGGTCTTGAATGTAAAACAAATGACGTACACACACATTTGAGCATGACATCACTGTTTTAGGATCAACTCAAGACTTTTCAACTAACAGCAGTTTTGTGTTATAAGTTGGAGGTGAATTTCAATCGTATTCGGTGTGGCGATGCGCATCAAGGCTCTAAAGCCTCGTGCAGCGAGCAGACTGGTTGTATTCCTGCGGGGATTTCGTACAAAACTTTGGACCGTAACTCATCCCGCAGCGTTGCACACACATGCATCAAAATGCATCAAAACGTGCGGCCTCATCAGGAATCTGGAGCTATGACTTATCTAAGAGATTCGCCCGGCCGTTTCCCAGAAAGGAGAAAAGAAAACGGCGAGAAAGTGTCTCATTTACTCAAATTGGGATTTTCGGCGTGAAGAGAGCTAAAAAAAAACACTCATATTTGGGCCCGTAGTGACTCACCATACTTTAACGTAGAAAAATTATTTAAAATATTCACGATCAAAAGTTTGCCCTGCGTGTTAGCGGCAGCCCTGTCAGATCTTCTTCTGGTTCGCTTCAACAAGGCGTGCTGTCACAAAGATCACCACTAGCTCCACCCCCTCCACTAGCTCCACCCCCTCCATCCTGCACCTGCCCTCACCAGCTACAACACATCCATATCGCCATTGCCACCACCATCTTCACCGGCAGCATCAGCTGCACCCCCTCCAACAGCACCAATAGTTACACCCCCTCCATCCAGCCACTGCTCCCACCAGCTCCACCCACTCCACCAGCTCCACCCACTCCACCAGCTCCACCCGCTCCACCACAGCATCGCAAAACCAAGTGCGACGACCCCGAATCCTCCTAAAATAAAGAAAAACAAACGAGTCATCGGGTGTCATTTGCACCTTAATATCCGACTCGACTCAGTCGCCTTAGCAACTTCTTCGGGGGGGAAACAAATGTGTTTGATCTGAAATCTGAGGTTAACACTTACCTTTGCTGAGGAATCGTTTCCAGTGAGGAACCTGAAAGAAAGAAACAAAGAAATATGAGTAGTATTAATTAGTGATAATGAATCTCATCAGAGGTGGAGCACAGTAAGGACTCCCTCATCTCTCTCACAAAACCAGCTCACTCTGCATTGAATGTGTGGAGACCGGATCGTATGAGATCAGTAAAAAGAGTCGTTACCACTGGACGGGAAGATCCAAGGAGCTTCTGGACCTCGGCCCACGCTTCACGGTTGAGGTCACACGTCAGGAGTCTGTCCTCGTGGAACAGACAGTCCACAGTGAGCCTGACGTTCGGGTCGTCCACCTGTCTCCTGCTCGGAGCTACGACGCGTTCAGGGTCGAAGGTGTGATGCATCACCACCAGGATGGTTGGTTTACCACCTGTAAGCACCGAGAGCACAGCCACACGAGGCAGAAACAACGTGAGAGGGGATCCGTTTAGTTTTTACTGCATCTGGATACCATTAGTACGGGGGGGGGCATCTCCTACCTGGAATCCCCTTCATGGCCACGTTGATGTCCGTTCCAACTCGAGAGACGACGGGACAGAAAACCATGAGGAAGTCACCTTCTCCAAAAGAAGACACCTGATTTTTGCCAATGCCTCTGAGTTTTTTAACAAAGTCTTGATGAGCATTGTTGGTTTTTCCTGCCACGTGGACAAAGAATTTCTTCCCCGACACTAAAGACAGAGAAGAGTGTTTGAGTCATAATTGAGTTAACACAACATTCCCAAACGTTAGCACTTTCATAAACAGCATACGTGACACATACCAGCCATTAAGAACAAATGTATTACGAAAGCAACTATGAGTACAATTAAATTAAAAATATATTTGTGCCACTAAGCGAAAATGTTTGATGAGGTCACTTGTGTTGCTGCGTTTATTGTTATTCATATTCATATTTGTATTCATTATCTATTGATAATAATAAGATAAGAGGATGTATGTAGATATTCTAATTTAACCAGATTGAAGTAAAAACTTTTTTTCAGGTGGTTATATGCAAAAGAAAACATACTTATTATTATTATATTAAATTTTTGCCCCCCAAAAAGTTACGCACTGTTCCTTTAAGGAAAAGTACTAACACCACACTGTGAAAATACTCAATAAGTAAAAGTCCTGCATTCAAAACCGTACTTAAATAAAGGTATTTAAGTATTAGCAGCTACATTTACTGTAGGTGTTAAAAGTGAAAGTAGTCTGTTGAGCAACAAAATGGTGTCTGTGATTGTTGACTATTCATTTTACTTTCACACTTAATCCTTCAAACGCAAAACCACCTTGAGTTTGAACTTAAGTGCAGTACTTGAATAAATGTACTTATTTAAATTCCACCACTGAGTAAATTAATTTAATAAAATAAATAAATGAAAATAAAAGCCAAGTGGTTCTCTCACCGGTCATGTCTGCCTGCTCCATGTCCCTGAGGAGGAAATAGAGAAACAGAGAGCAGCCGGAAGTCAACACGGTTCAAAGAAGACGATGAAGTCAAGCTAAACCAGGCTGAGCGGCACATGAACCGCTCTTTACTTACGACATTGACCGGTGATGCGTTGACAATGTCCGGCTCTCCCGTCTCACACCAGACGGAGAAAGAATTGCAGCCGCTTCGTGGTCGGTGGAGCACTTTCACTTTCACTTTGGCCGCTGACGCAGGAGGGAGTGCAGCTCGACGCAAAAAGGGACGACACGTGAACGCATCATGAGGAAAAACTAAGTTAGTCACATACTTCTTCCCCACCGCACTCTCTGGTCCTTAAACGCTACATCTCGTCACAGAGTACGTTTTTATTTAAAACAAACACCACAACAACTTATTCATCTTCTTCCTCCAGTGTTGGTATTAAATGTTGAGAAATCGTGACTCATGAGAGCAGCAATACAAATACTCAAAGTACAAGTTCCTCAATATTGTACTTCTGAAGAGTAATTGTGTGAATGTACTTACTTTCATTAAGTAAACAAACTAGCATTGAAAGAATATTTGGGAGTTCAGAACTAAAAGTGTATGTTTATAATATATTACAAAATAAAGATGAATATAAAAAAATAAAGAAAATAAAGAAAATTCGTAATTGGTGATGTTGGGCTATATACAAGTGATACATATAATAAATTATAATGATATATAATAATTTAATATATATATATATAATAAACTGAATATATATAATATTACATATAATGTAAAATAACAAATATCAAGCAGTTTATATAATATATTGAATATATTATGAAATAGTATGAATGTAAAACAGTTTATTCAATATATTATATATGATTACATAATATAAATATGGAACACTTTATATAATATATAACATATATTATAAAATAAAATAATACAATTATCAAGCGGTTTATATATTATATTATCTATATTATGAAATAATATAAATATCAAGCAGTTGATATATTATATTATCTATATTATAAAATAATATAAATACCAAGCAGTTTATGCAACATATTAAATATATCATAAAATAATACAAATAAAAAGCAGTTTATATAATATACTAAATGTACTATAAAATAATATTTATATAAAGCAGTTTATATAACATATTAAATATAATATAAATATAATGCAGTTCATTTTATATATTAAATGTATTATAAAATAATATAAATATAAAGCAGCATATATAATATATATTACAAAATAATATAAATATAAAGCAGTTTACATTTAAAAAAAATGATAATCATAAAGTCATATATTATTTCATGACAGTATTAAAGGGCTTAAAGGGAAACTCCTTGTTTTGCGTGCACAGAAAGGTGATTGTGATCATGTAAAAGCTGATAGTTCCGACAACCCGTGAACGCAGCAGCAGATGCGGGTCTTATTTGTTCCCTCCAGCAGGAGGGCGTTCCTCCGGAGAAACAGACCGACACAGTGTGGCGAATAACGCCGGTGTGCGTCCTTCATATCGAGACGCTGTCAACGCTTTGTTGTTGTTGTTGTTGTTGTTTTTCATCGAAAGAGTTTTGTTTAACTCCCCGGGATCCGGGCCTTGCTTCATGTTGATCCTCCATGGTGGTATCACTGCCGGGTGGAGGGGTGGGGGGGCAGGTAGACTCGGAAGACATGGAGGCGAACCGTCTTTGCAGAGGGAGTGAGCTGTAGGACGGTAGGCTGTCGTTTGCATGCCCCCCCCCCCCCCCCCCCCCCCCCCCCCGTTAAGAAACAATGGACCGACAGAGAGGACCGGTTAATGCGTCTTCTGGAGGAAACGGCTCGTTAGCTCGCGTGTTCTGCTTTAGCTGGACGTGTTTTCCTCCCCGTCGTCGTCAAACAAAAAACACATTTTATTTGTATTCAATCCACAGAGATAATGATGAGTTGTACCTCCTTGAATGTCGGGTCCAAAGACATAACACATAATATTACTATATATATATATATATGTGTGTGTTTGTGTGTGTGTGCATCGTTCACTTTAACTACATTCTTTGTGGTTCTTTGAAAGCCTCTTCCTCTTTTTTTCCCCCACCGTTAAAGCAGCAGGTCGGTGGCCTTCCGCACGAGGAGAGACGCATCCGCGCGCACGCAGAAAAACAAAAACAAAACCCGCTTCGAATAGTCACGCGTGATGGAAACGACGCACGTGCATGTAAGACATGCCGCGCACGCAGCAGCGAGACACGCTTCTGCGTGCGCGAGACCTCTCTGGGGCCTCAGAGAAATCCTATTTCGCAATCTTTTTTTTGGAGTGTGCAGTGGTGGAAGTAAAAGTAGCAATTACTTAAGTGTAAACTAAAAATGTTTAAGTTCAAAGTTCAAAAAACGGTGAAATCATCATGCATGTATAATATTACTGGATTATGATTAGTGATGCATGTGTTCGTGACTGTATTGTTGCAGCTGGTAAACACTAAAGGGGATCATTTGAAATACTTCATATGTTGCAAATCATCATGTCAGGATTTTTAATAGAGCCCCTCTTTTAAATGACTTCCGTCAACATGTAAACACAGAACCTTTGGAACAACTTCTGTGACAGATTGGTTAATGTTAGGTTAGGCAAAGATGCCAAATGGTTAATGTTGGGCATTGATCCCAAATGGTTAATGTTAGGTTAGGCAAAGATGCCAAATGGTTAATGTTGGGCATTGATCCCAAATGGTTAATGTTAGGTTAGGCAAAGATGCCAAATGGTTAATGTTAGGCATTGATTCCAAATGGTTAATGTTAGGTTAGGCATTGATTCCAAATGGTTAATGTTAGGCATTGATCCCAAATGGTTAATGTTGAGCATTGATCCCAAATGGTTAATGTTAGGTTAGGCAAAGATCCCAAATGGTTAATGTTAGGCATTGATCCCAAATGGTTAATGTTGGGCATTGATCCCAAATGGTTAATGTTAGGTTAGGCAAAGATCCCAAATGGTTAATGTTAGGCATTGATCCCAAATGGTTAATGTTGAGCATTGATCCCAAATGGTTAATGTTAGGTTAGGCAAAGATCCCAAATGGTTAAGGTTAGGCATTGATTCCAAATGGTTAATGTTAGGTTAGGCATTGATTCCAAATGGTTAATGTTAGGTTAGGCATTGATTCCAAATGGTTAATGTTAGGTTAGGCATTGATTCCAAATGGTTAATGTTAGGTTAGGCATTATCCCAAATGGTTAAGGTTGGGCATTTATCCCAAATGGTTAATGTTGGGCATTGATTCCAAATGGTTAATGTTAGGTTAGGCATTGATTCCAAATGGTTAATGTTAGGTTAGGCATTTATCCCAAATGGTTAAGGTTGGGCATTTATCCCAAATGGTTAATGTTGGGCATTGATTCCAAATGGTTAATGTTAGGTTAGGCATTGATCCCAAATGGTTAATGTTAGGCATTGATCCCAAATGGTTAATGTTGGGCATTGATCCCAAATGGTTAAGGTTGGGCATTGATCCCAAATGGTTACGGTTGGGCATTGATCCCAAATGGTTAATGTTGGGCATTGATCCCAAATGGTTAATGTTGGGCATTGATTCCAAATGGTTAATGTTAGGTTAGGCATTGATCCCAAATGGTTAATGTTAGGCATTGATCCCAAATGGTTAATGTTAGGCATTGATTCCAAATGGTTAAGGTTAGGCATTGATCCCAAATGGTTAAGGTTCGGCATTGATCCCAAATGGTTAATGTTGGGCATTGATTCCAAATGGTTAATGTTAGGTTAGGCATTGATCCCAAATGGTTAATGTTAGGCATTGATCCCAAATGGTTAATGTTAGGCATTGATTCCAAATTGTTACGGTTAGGCATTGATCCCAAATGGTTAAGGTTCGGCATTGATCCCAAATGGTTAATGTTAGGCATTGATCCCAAATGGTTAAGGTTGGGCATTGATCCCAAATGGTTAAAGTTAGGCATTGATCCCAAATGGTTAAGGTTGGGCATTGATCCCAAATGGTTAATGTTAGGCATTGATCCCAAATGGTTAAGGTTAGGCATTGATCCCAAATGGTTAAGGTTGGGCATTGATCCCAAATGGTTAAAGTTAGGCATTGATCCCAAATGGTTAAGGTTAGGCATTGATCCCAAATGGTTAAGGTTGGGCATTGATCCCAAATGGTTAATGTTAGGCATTGATCCCAAATGGTTAAAGTTAGGCATTGATCCCAAATGGTTAATGTTAGGCATTGATCCCAAATGGTTAAGGTTAGGCATTGATCCTTAACTTAATTGTGTTTTGCGTATCACAAACATTCTGAAATGTAGATCATTATTATTATTAATGTAACCAAGTCGGAGGCATTACAGTAAATTAAATATGAACTGCTCTCTCCTGGTTTTCAGTGGTGATTTCCACGGGGGGTGTTTTCACTCCTAGAATGGACCCGGCTCACACCGGAGGCGACATGTCACCTTTGTGTGTGCCGAGGAAACGTAAATGTGTCCCGTCCCAGCCCAAAGGGGGGGTGCCGTGTCCAGGTAAAGAGAAGCGGGCCGCAGTCCACCCTTCTGAAAACATTTCTCTGCGTCCGTTTCTCTGATTTCTTTTAAAGCGACGTTAAATGTTCCCTTCCCGACAGTCGTTCAGCGGATACCGGAAAGAACCTGCGACTTGAATTCAGTCGGATATCCCAAGGTGAGAGTGACGCAATACAAGGACGCCGACCTGTAAAAAAACCCAAAAGCCGGAGCGCCGCTTCACAGTTGTGTTCTTGACTGCTTTCAGAATGACGAAGGTCAACCCCAAGAAGCTCTGAAGACGAAGAGAACGTACGGGAGGAAGAGGTAAGAAAAGCGTTATGACCGGCTTCACGTGACGTCATAATGATCTGATTGTTTATAGTCACAATATTTAATCCAACAAGCTTGTGTTGATGAATATAAGTCAATCATGCAGCTCAGTATGTAACGGCTCATTCTACGGTAACGAAAACTGTATTTTCTGGTAATTAAACACTAAAAAAACATAGTTTTGATTAATAATTATATTCCATTTATGCCAGTGGATCCCCTAAAGGCAACACGCTGGCCCTTTAAATAATGTTTCGTTGTCATTTCCAAAATGATAAGTGTTGATGCATTGTTGTTTTGTTTCTTTATCAGGTATGAGGACCTCCAGAGTGTTTCCATAGGAACAGTAGATTACCCAACCACCAGCTGCTCAGTGATGTCATCGGGTGGCCTGGCCAATGGGGCAGACCCAGGGTCCATGGCCCCGCCCACTGCAAGGCTTCCTCCGAGACTGGTGGGAAAGGACGCGTGGCCTCAAGGCCCCGAGGCCGGCAGGGACCTGCCCGGACCACAGCTGGACCGGGGCCCCGACGCCTGGGCCCCGGGTCGAGACCGTCCGCAGGAGCAGGTCTGGAACTCCGGCAGGGACCGGGCGGGACACTCCAGTCAAGAGCAGACGTGGATCCCAGGCAGGGATAGAGCCCACGGCGGGCCGGACCAGGCATGGATGACGGGCCGGGACCGGGGCCCCGAGCAAGGGTGGGCGGCCGACAGGGACCGAGGCCAGGATCAGGTCTGGAACGCGGGCAGGGATCCGGGGAGAGACGGGCCCTCCTCGGGGCCGGAGCAGGCGTGGGGAAGTGGCCGAAGCCAAGACCCAGGATGGAGCAGAGAAAGAGGGCACGTCTGGAGACCTGGTACGTACTAATCCACGTTACAAATTAAATGAATATATATATATATATATATATATATATATATATATATATATATATATATATATATAAATAAATATATAATTAATTATTAATTTAATTTGAATATAATATATATATATATATATATTATATTCAAATTAAATTAATATATATATATTATATACAAATTAAATTAATATATATATTATATAATCATTTAATTAGTTGTTTCCGTTTTATTTTTAAAGACTTGAACATGAAGAAAGTCCAAAGAGTGGAGATGGACCAAAGCCCACCTGTTAACAACTTCTCACAGCCACCAGAGGGCCGGGACTCCTGTAAGTTACCGTCTAGTCTCACATTTAACGGCTTGAAAGTGAGACATTATTATTATTATTATTAATATTATAATTATTATAGGGGGATTGATAGTTTGGATGATGAACGCCACATGAGAAATAGAGCATTTCTTAAATGAAGATATGAAATTAAAATATTATTTTTTGTTGTTTTTTATGAAATGACACAAGAGTATCCTCTAATAATAAATATTTCAGATTCCGATGCAGCCAGTGTCGGTGAGGCCTCGACGGACGGACCCATCGAGGACCAGAAACCCCCCGTCCTCTCCACCAAGAAGGAGCCTCCCACCTATCCTCCAGGTGAGGCGTCTGTGTTGTGCCACACGGTTGTTTTCATTTTAATATGGTCGTGAAAAAGGTATTGAAGCCCAGTAAAAGAAAAATAATTGGATGAAAATGTAGCTGTGATAATAAAAAATATTATGAGATAGAAAGTCGAAATTATGAGATCAAAAGTCGGAATTATGAGATGGAAAGTTGAAACTATGAGATAGAATGTCGAAATTACGAGATAGTAAATTAAAATTATGAGAAAGAAATTTAAAATTAAGAGATAGAAAATCGAAATAATGAGAATTATGAATAGAAAGTCGAGATTATGAGATAGTAAATTGAAATTATGAGAGAAATTTAAAATTAGAAGTTCGAAATTATGAGATAGTAAGTCATAATTATGAGAAGGAAATATGAAACTATGAGAAGGAATTTTGAAACTATGAGATGGAAAGTCGAAATTATGAGACAGAAATTTGAAATTATGAGATAGTAAATTGAAATTATGAGAGAAATTTAAAATTAGAAGTTCGAAATTATGAGATAGAAAGTTGAAATTATGAGACAGAAATTTGAAATTATGAGAGTCGAAATTATGAGATAGAAAGTCCGAATTATGAGATGGAAATTTGATGGAAATTTAAAATTAGAAGTTCGAAATTTTGAGATAGGAAGTTGAAATTATGAGAGAGAAAGTCTAAATGATGAGACGGTTAATCACGATTATGAAACATTTCGACTGCGTCAAACGAAATCTTTTCTTTGTCGACGCCCACCAGGAAGTCAGGAGGAGCAATGGCAGCTCCAGATTGTGGCCAAAGGCAGAGTCACATGTCTCAAATGTAAAAGTGTGAGCAGGAAGACGGTGGAGGGGCTGAAGAAGCACATGGAGAACTGCAGACTGGTGAGTTCTCTAAACCTCTTTTTAAATACATATTTAAATACATATGCACACGATGAAGCCCTCACTCACTCAGTATAGAAGTCGAGTAGAGTGACTCTAATCTTTTCACAAATACCAGTCTAAAATTATACTTTCAAATTGTTACCTCAGTACATAAGTATTATGAACAAAATGTACTTAAACTATGAAATAATAATAACCAAATACCCACCCTATAACCACCATATAACCTCCATATGCACACCCTATAACCTCCATATAACCTCCATATAACCACCATATAACCACCATATGACCACCATATGACCACCATATGCCCACCCTATAACCTCCATATAACCTCCATATAACCTCCATATAACCTCCACCACCCTATAACCACCCTATAACCACAATATAACCTCCATATAACCTCCACCACCATATAACCACCCTATAACCACAATATAACCTCCATATAACCTCCACCACCATATAACCACCCTATAACCTCCATATAACCTCCATATAACCACCATATAACCTCCATATGACCTCCATATAACCTCCATATGACCTCCATATAACCACCCTATAACCTCCATATGACCTCCATATGACCTCCATATGACCTCAATATGACCACCATATGACCTCCATATGACCTCCATATGACCTCCATATTACCTCCATATGACCTCAATATGACCTCCATATAACCACCATATAGCCACCCTATAACCATCAAATACCAACCCTATAACCTCCATATACCACCATATAACCTTCATATGACCTCAATATGACCACCCTATAACCTCCATATAACCTCTATATACCACTATATGACCTCCATATGACCTCCATATAACCTCTATATACCACCCTATAACCTCCATATAAAGTGAAATGTTTCTATCTGAAGTAGCAGAAAGATTTGTAATTGTAAAATCTTCTTAAAGAAAATAAAAAAAGCTCTCTTCGGGTCTGTAGTGATTTAAAGATGAAAACAGGCACACTTGAATAACAAGTTGAATGTGTTGTGTGCAGCAACCCTTCACCTGTCAACACTGTGGGAAGCAGCTGAAGTCCTCAACGGGGATGAAGTACCACGTCATGGCGGACCACAGCCACCTGGTAAGACCCCCTCCGACCCCTCGTCCTCTACCTCCTTCCATTTGACATGTTTGAATTATGTCCTCGGACATAAAGATACACCATCTGTGAAGATGTCTTTTTTTTATTATTACATTTTTTATTCTGAATGACTTATTTCTAAGAAACGTTTGAGCACATCTCTGGGAAAGACAATATTTAAAGTGGTGCTTTTTGTGGTTATTTTTTAATTCTTTTAACAACAAATCAGGAAATCAACATACATATTTTAGTCAAATTAAACAACAATGCTTTTCTTGGACTCAGCATAAACACATATTTACTTCATAATAAAAAATATATAAATACAATAAATACAAATAAAGTAAAAATAACTTAAAAAAACAAACATTTGAGAGAAATGTACAATTACGGAGGATGCTAACTGAGCTAATTAAGCACAATCTACTCCAACAACACGTCATTGCTGGTTATTAAATAAATCAACTAGTCGATGACATCGTAGGAGTGTCAGAGTCGTGCAGATCAATGAAAGTGTCGTCAACCTCCGGATGAACGAAGCTTTCATTAAAGTCGAGGTGTTTCTTTTTTTTTCAGCCCTCGGCAGAAGACGCCAAGAACCTGGACGACCGGGCCATCAAAGACAAACTGCGTAAAATCCTGAAGAGACTGGGCAAATTAAAATGCTCTAAAGAGGTAACTTCATTATTTAATTTTTTTTAAAAGGTAAGAAACGATGATGAATCCACGGTGAAATGTGATTTTTTTTTTTAATTGAATGTGTTGTTGTTCTCTGGTCAGGGCTGCAGTGCTGCCTTCACCAGCATCATGGGCTACGTGTACCACATGAAGAAGTGTGGCAAGGAGGAGTCCGAGCTGGAGAAGATGCTGCTGAGTTGTTCTCACTGCGGCAAAACCTACAAGTCCAAAGCCGGTCTGGAGTACCACCTGAAATCAGAGCACGCTCCCGTGAGTGTTGTTTTTCATTTTTCACGTTTTTTTAATCGGATGATTTCAGAAGCGTTCAAGTCGCGCGTAAAACGAAAAAAAAATTAAAAATGAAAATCTTCCCATCCGGTCACGCCCCCCAGACGCCGCTGAAGAGCGAGGAGGACGAGGCCCTGAAGGCCCACCGGGAGGCGAACCCGGAGAGGACGGCGAGCGGCCGCGTGCAGCGAGCGTCGGCCCAGGTGGCGAACTTCCACCTGGCCGAGATCGCCAACAACGATCTGCCCAAAGACTGGCCCAAGAGGAAGTTTCAGTCGGACCTGGTGCCGGACGACAAAAAGGTGAGAAGGGGGGGGTCGTCTCAAAATGTACGGCCGACCCGAGCGCATGGTAATCAATGTTCAAATCAGTATTTATTTTATTTTTTTTATTTATATATATATATATATATATATATATATTGTTTTTAATATAGATATTATTATTTTTAATATAGAGATATTTATTTATTTTATTTATTTTATTTATTTTATTTATTTTATTTATTTTATTTATTTTATTTATTTTATTTATTTTATTTATTTTATTTATTTTATTTTATTTTATTTTATTTTATTTTATTTTATGTGTTCCCAGTTGAAATACTTCCGGCCCGGCCTGCCGGCCTTCAGCCAGGAGGTGCTGCGGAAGTGGAAGAACGAGGTGAAGCTGCAGAAGAAGGTCCACTGTCCCAACCAGGTAGAAACATCCTGTTTGCATCCGGTTTATGGATTTGTTTATGGATGTATATCATAAATGTTTATTTATTTCACTCAGATTTGGTATTTGTCGTATTTCTTTTAACCCTATTTTGTCAGAATGCATTTTTTTAAATCGCATTCAAAGGAATACTTCCCTCACAAAATGACTACTTGTACATCAATTACTCACCTCGAAGGAACCGTTGTCGTCTCCACTGAACGGAGAATCAAAAAGTAAAGGAGTAAATCGTCGATGTATTTAAGTAAATGTGGGCCGTGTTCAACAACAAAACTATATCCTAACATGCGATTACGACCTCCTGCAACGGAGTCTCATTTAGTGCATCTTCACGAAGACCAGATTTTTGGACTTCCCATTGATACACAAAGGGTCATTTTGTGGGCGAGGTATTCCCTTTTAAGTGTCTTTCTAACAGGACGTGTCTTCCTCAGGGCTGTGGCTCCACCTACACCAGCGTGTCCGGACTCAAAGCTCACCTGGGACTCTGCACGAGGGTCCGTCACCTTGTTCTTTAAGCAAAAAATAATACTGAAAATGTCACCATGTTTGTTTTTGAAGACACATTTCAGAATTTATCAATATAGTTACGTCACTGATTTCTTTTACTCTCGTCACTCTTTTCTTTTTATTAAATCTGTTAATGTGCGCTTTATTTTTTTAATATTGGATATATATATATATATAATTATTATTATACATATATTATTATTATATATATATATTATTATAATATATATATTAGATATTATTATTATTATTATTAATATATATATATATATACATACATATTATTATTGTGTGTATATATATATATATATATATATTGTTTATATATATTGTTTATATATATTTATGTTTTAAATATATTATTATATATATATATATATTATATATTATTATTATTATTATTTATATATATATATATATATATATATATATATATATACATACTTATTATTATATATATATATATAATTGTTTTTATATATATATATATGTTTTAAATATATTATATATATATATTTTTATATATAATATATTATATCGTTTCATGGCTCTTTTGTTGCCTCTGATCTCGTTTCAGGGCGACTTTGAGGCTGGAAAATACCGATGTCTGATCTGCAACAAAGAGTTTAACTCTGAAAGCGGCGTGAAATACCACATCAACTCCGTCCACTCGCAGGTAACCACGTACCTGCGTTATTATATCGAACATCTCTATGTTTTATGTTCACAAACAGCCGCCGTTAGCGGAGGTTGCATCGAGTTCAATGCAATGATGCGTTCAAGCTCTTTTAATAATGCAAATACTTCAATAAAGTGTCTAAAATCAGGATGAATTGAATGAGTAAAGTCCCGCTGACTCTTTTTCCAACAGGACTGGTTTGTGACCAACAAAAAGGCCTCCAAGAAGTTTGAGAAGTTCCTCAAAAACCAGCCCAAGGAGTGCGTCCAGAATGTGGACAAGCAGATCATGGACCACTACCACCACCATCATCATCACCACCTCCAGCAGCAGCAGCAGCAGCAGCAGCAGCAGCATCATCATCATCATCAGCAGCAGCAGCACCACCTCCACCACCTCCACCACCACCACCACCAGCACCACCAGCAGCAGCAGCCGCCGCTGCAGTACCAACCCATGCAGCACCCTCTGCAGCCGCTGCATCACCTCCAGCACCAAACCCAGCACCTCCACCCGGAGCACCACGGCCTCCCCCTGCAGCCGGACGGCGGCCAGCTCCAGCAGCCGATGCTGCACTACACCCCTTTGGAGCCTCCTCCCGGACCCATGTGGGTGGAGATGGACCGGGGGGAGGCCGGGCCGGGGCCGGAGCAGGCCCCGATCGAGCTGGACATGGCGGATGTTGAGAAACCCGGAGAGGAGGTGGAGGAGGAGGAGGAGGCGGAGGAGGCGGAGGATGGTGGCGGCGGCGGCATGGCGGAGGGGAAAAGGAGAGATAAGGGGGAGAGGGGGAAGGCTGATGGGAAGCGGAAGGATTGCTTTTCTTTCGGAGGTGCTGGTGCTGGAGAACCAGATGTGGAGCAGCGGGACCGGCAGAGACGGATCGACCAGTGGAATCTGAAGCGTCCGGGCATCATGGAGCCCCTCCCCGAGGCCGGAAAGGCACAAAGTAACACTTAAATATAATAATAATAATAATAATAATAATAATAAATAAAACTCGCCGCTCCGTCCGTCCCGACGTTATCGGCTGTGACGTAGAACCGGCGAAGAGCAGCTGCTGTTTCAACGACTTTTAACATTTCTAGAAGACGACGATGACGGAAACCTTCAAAAGAACCATCAAGTAGGATGTGAGACGACACACACACACACACACACACGCACACACACACACACTGTGGTTGTCCTCTGTATAGCCTTGAGAAACAAAGTAAGGTAGCGTTTTACCTGTGTGTTCATCTGTAACCGACTTTTAGTTAAATGTGTCTTTTTTTTGTATTCTTTTGGATAAACCCCTTTCCTGTCCCAGTGCGGTGTGTTATTAGACGTGTGTGTGTGTGTGTGTGTGTGTGTGTGTGTCTCTGAACACTCTTCAGTGTGACATGTGTAACTTACTGCGTGCTCATCCTCGCAATCGGCCTGTTCTGGGTCAAAGTTCAATACAAAGAGGATTCATCTTCACTGGAGGAAAAAAAAAAAGAAGAAAATTCGACAGTGAGATTTTAGAATATTATTTACTTTTTTTTTTAAGGAAAGCTAACATACCAAGCATTTAACTTTTTTTTTAATTTTCTGTTCATTCGTCAAAGAGCGTAATGTTTTTCCATCAAAGGGTATTTAACAGATAGCATGTTTGTACTATGGTGGCGTATGGTTATGGGTGGTCGTCGGTCATTTGTTTGTGACGTTTCTAGCACTATTTCCCTTTTTTTTTTAAACTTTATTGCATTTATGAATGTATTTTGTTGTTGTGCACTTAAAACAAAAACAAAAAAAGACTTCATTTATCATTTGAAACCCTTTTTAAATCTTTGTATCCGTCTTTAACAAACTATGACGTTATGTCTCTGGTTCTGTTTAACGTGCTCCGCCCTTCGATGCCTTTTGGAAGCTTTGAGAAATAGAAAACCTCCTCGTACGTGGGAAGTATTTCAAAAAGTAGGATTTAATTAACGTTTCAATGTGGAATTCTCTTTATTCTCACTTCCTGTTTTTAGTCATTTTAAAGTAAATTTTTATATATATATATTTTATATATTTTTATATATATATTTGTATATGTATATTTTATATATTTATATAAAATATATCTATAGATATATATATATATATAAAATCTTTTTTTCTTTTTTTCTATATATATATATATATATATATATATATATATATATATATATATATATATATATATATCAATGTCGGGTGAATTTGTGCACAACAAAACTATTAAAAGGTTCATTTCAAACGCGAGTGCAATTCACATGATCACAAATGACAGTATTTAAGTCACAAATTTGCTGTTTTCAGAATCCAACTTTTACAGGTTATGGGATGTGATTTATTAACTCTATGTATGAGGGGTGTAAAATATCTTCTCTACAGTTTTTGCCACTTTAATAATCATTTTAATGCGTCTCCTGTTCATTATTCATCACTGTGTGGTGGTGGTCTCCTGAAATGAAGCAATATCTAACTGCATCCTGTGACCACCAGAAACAAGTCCCAAAAAAAAAAGAAGCAAAGTTTTTGTTGTTTGTTTTCCTGTTGTTTATTGTCTCCGTTCGTAAACATTTTTAAAAAAAAGCTCTCGAAGCTTCAATTTGCTTGTTGAAATACTTCCCATGTGCTCTTATGCTTGTGACCAAATCTTTACACCGTGCATGCACTTTGAACTGTTTGGATGGCACATAGACAACAACAACAACAACAACAACAACGCTTTTTTCTCCTCAAAGTCCAAGAGTTGCATGTTTTCATTTGCACCTCGTTATTTCTCCGTCTCTTTAATCCAAAAGTAGAAAGTGTGTATTTTAGTGCCAACATCGTCTCCTTCTGTTTGCAATAGAATCAAAAATGATTATTCAATAAAATGTTATCAATGTTTTTTTGTTTTTTTTACAATAGAGTGAGAGAGAACTAGTGGAAAAATATTTCCAAGTACTTGGGGCTGAGTTTTGACAGTAATGTTATTAAACCGTGCAGTAAATTAATGAGGAATGAAAATAATGTTCTGATGTCTTGTGCCCCATCATCATCATTATCATCATCATTATCATCATCATCATCATCATCATACATCCAGAAAGTCAATATAATATAGACCAGATTTGAATAAAGATTCAGTCAGTGTATCATTTATTTATTTTTTCATCCATTATGTGGGACCTAATCAATATTCTAGGTAAACTAATTATAACCTCAGCCACATTCATGTTACAAATCTGTACTCTTAATATGTTTTTTGTTTTTTTTCATAGTACCTGCATTATTATAACCACATAGATGATTAAAAGTTTAATTCATGGTCGTTTTGGGGCTCCGAGTCTTCACTAACAAGCACACCAACATCTGATTGCACACACATTGCATCTAAAAATGTAATGAAATGGTTTAGTATTTAATTTAATTATGACTGTGGCCTGTTATGGCACACAATGTTTGTGCAGTAACATTTAATGTTTTAAAAAACAATTGTTTTGCATTCCAGCTGTGCTAAACGAGTAATAAACATAAAGGCCATTTAATATTAAGTTCCATTGTCAATGCAGGACAATTTTATTTTATTATTTTATTTTACTTTAATATAGTCTGAATACTTCCTCCTTTTTAAAAAAAATACTTTAAACATCATATCGATTGTCGGGAGTTGAACTACTCGCTCCGGGTGCAGTTCCACGTCCTGCTGCTAGGGGGCGGTGTGGGTCGCCACGCCGGTACGGTAACATGGCGGTCTGATGCGAGCAGAAAGCGGATTTACAGCCAACCGGAATCAGTGGAAACGGCGCGTGCGGTGTTTACACATTTCATCCGTTGGAGAAAGACCGACGGTTGGATTCACGCGTCCGCTCCGCCGGTCTTCCGGGGCCTCGCTCTTCCGGTGGCGGAGGTCGGGATTCGATCCCGGTGTGGCCTCCCCCCTTCCAAAAAAAAACAATCCCTCGCGCAGCCCTTTCGGAGTCCCGGTACGTGGCTCTTCCGCCGTCGCCACCGAGACGGGAGCCTCTTGCCTCGCGCACAGGTGGGTTTTAAATGGCGCCCGTCGGTGTAACGGCGGAACGTCCTCTCGGTGTCACCGGCCGGTTGTTTTAAAGAGGCTATGAAATACGTAACTGTGACGTAGGCAAGCGCGAGACTCCGCGAGCCACTTCAGCCGGTTAGCAGTTAGCCGTGTGCGGCGTTAGCTCGATTAGCTCACCGGACCGGGGGTGTGGAGACACTTTAAATAACTTTATACTCGCGTGTTTGACATTTGAAACGGAAGCCGAATTAACGGGTGGTTAAAACGCGGATGTAATAGTCAACCGCCGGTATTTATAGCACCGATTTACGGTTAAGAGCACGGAAGCGAACATTAAACCGTCACAATACCGGACGAGGTTTGGTCTCTTTTGGTTCTAACGCGATATCGAGACCACCTCGAGACCTCCCCCGGTACTGTGCCTGTCTCCCCGGTACCGTGCCCGTCTCCCCGGTACCGTGCCCGTCTCCCCCGGTGCATGTTGTTAAACTAACTTACCTCTCCGGTCATGTTGTTTATGTGATTACAGGCTGTTGAATTGTGGCTGACAACTTTGAGGAAACGCTGAGGTATGATGATGATGAAGATGATGATGATGAAATATTACTCCCATGTGTACAATCACTTTATAACGTTTTATTTTTTTTTATTTTTTTATAAATGCATCAGATTTAATTCTCAGATATTGTGGCTCATAAAAATGTCAATATCCGTCTTGATATTTCCGACCAGCACAGCACAAGAAGCACCGGGCCGATGGATCCCGTTGACTCTGGACCAGGTGAGACGATGCACGAGGCTGCAGGTGTCGGGAAAGGGGGGGGAAGGGGGGGGGGGGGCGTATAATGAATTAAGATGCTGTTGCAGTAGGAGTTGAGTAATAGTTGTGGAGGAGCACGTCCAGGTGGCAGGCTTCATTAATATAAAATATAAATCATCATTTGTTCCTATTTATCTATTTAGTTTTGTTGTTTTTTTGAGCCCTCGTGCAAAAAATGATCCGTTCATTTGCACAAACTGCTCATTCACTTCTATTTCCCTTTGACACCTTCCATATTAAACATTATATTGCTCCATGTCAGAGCCTGCGAGAGTAGAATTTGGTGAGATAGCTGTGCACGCTTTTAGCGAAGCTGTAGTTCAATTCAGTTTATTTTGTGCAGCCCAATATCACAAATTACAAATTTGCCTCGGAGGGCTTTACAATCTGTACACATACGACATCCCTGACCTTTGGCCTCACATCGGATCAGGAAAAACTCCCCAAAAATAACCTTTCGCAGGGAAAAAAAGGGAAGAGTCTCAGTCTCTTGGTTGTGTTTTTTTTAATATATATTTGTGTACACCTGTGCGCAGGGCAAGACCAGCCGCCAGATTTAACATACAGCTCCAGAGGACGACAACGGAGGAAAAATAGCAGATATTGTGATTATGAAGTTGATGTTTCGTCGGATGTGCAATGTTCTAAAAAAACCCCGCAAAGAGCGAATGGAGGAGCAGGAGGAGCCGCTGCTAAGAGAACTCCGGTAAAGAAAGGCAAAGCTGAGAACGCCACGCCGAAGTCCGAAAATGAGAAACGAGAAGCCACCGACGAATCACCTCAGGGTGGGACTCCTGGGGAGGAAACTCCTAAAAAGGCGCCGAGAGCCAAAAAGACGCCGACGCCGCCGAAGAAGAAGACTTCCGCCAAAAGAACTCCCGCCAAGGCAACCCCCGCCGCCGATGGGGTGGGTGGTGGTGGTGGTGGTGTTGTTGTTGTAGTCGTCGACGACGACGCGCAGCTGGAAAACGGGACGCCGAAGCCAAAGAGACGGTACGTGAGGAAGCAGCCGCCAAAGGAACCCGTTGCAGAACCGCCGCGCCAGCCTCCGGTCGAACCCGAGGAGGAGACCACGCCGAGCGGGCGCCACAGGAGAGGCGCCGCTAAAGCGTGAGTCACACGCTTTATTAGACCGACCTGTGCGCGCAAAAAAAAAGAGTCATTTAAAGTGTTAAAAGTATTGACGTCATCGTAACAATGTAGTTATTCTATAAACGTTGTAATGTATATGTATATATATGTATATATATATATTCCTCTCAGGGCGCTGAAGTACCTCCACATTTTGGCAAAAGAAGTGTTCAATGACGAGTTGGGCCGTTGTCCACGGGGAAAGACTCAAAGTCCCAAAGGAAGCAAAGGTACAGTGGGAAATGTGAGCGAGTCGCCGGTTCGATTCCCCGTCTGGCCGACCGGACGGTTTGCTGCGCGTCCTTTACTTCCTGTCCCGTGTGTTTCTACACGTAACGCGCATTTCATTTACCACGTTTCCTTTTCTCCCTGATTCCCGACTGAAAGTTCAGTGTCGTGACGGCGCCGCTGTCGACGAGATGAGAGGCGAACGTGCAGCGTGTGCACGTCGTTGTGGGTCAGGGGTCAGGGGTCATGCAGAGGCCAGAACCTCAGATAATCAGCGCCTACAACTCGTGTATTCAACTCTGCGTTCAACCTGTGATGCTAGTTAACTATGTTTTTGTATAGTTTCTTACTGTTATGTCATCTCTCTTGTTTACATGTAGAGTGTACGAGTACTTTGTAAAGCAAGTTAAATGTATTATTATATAGCAGGACAATAAGCTCCCGAGTGGCTCTGTGGCCCTTTACTGGTTTGAGCGTTACCTTTGACCTTTGACCTTAATACCGGTTGTTATAAATCGGGATTAAACATTTGCAATTTTTCTATACCATTTATAAAAAATAAAATTAAAAAAAGTTACTATCTCTTTTTTAATATGTTTAGTTATGTTAGTCCAATCTTGAGCATTTTCCAAATTAATGAGCAGAATCAATGTGATACAGTTTTATGGTTTTATTAAAAAATATATACATATATTGCATTCTAAACTAACATAAACCTACAGTCACAAGTAGCCGTGAAGATCCCGACATCCTCTGACAGGAATAAGTCAAAGACTGATGATTCTTTCCGTTCATGCAGGGCGTAAAGGCCCAAAGAGGAAACGTTGCGACAGCGTTGCTGCAAAAGACGAGGACTTCGTTCCGGGTGTTGAAGAAGAAGAAGAGGAAGAAGAGGAGGAGGAGATCGAAGGGATGGAAGACGAAGAGGACGCGTCGTACTCTGACTATGACTCGGAGACGACGACTCACGTGAGTATAGAACCTTCTGCTTCGTTCCGATTTGGCTGCGATCCTCAAATATCGAGACGCGAATCATTATTCATTTAAATAAAAGACGCAAATTAGATCTCTGCAGAACTTTTTTTTTTACTTTAGAAATAATAAAATAAACTCCGTTTTTCTTCTTTTTTTTTTTCTCCTGCAGGTGAGCCAGAGCCGCAAAACCCCCAACGGGCTCACGAGCAACGTGATGCAGACGGTGTGGGACTCCATGGACACGGTCAAGCAGTTGTAAGTGGTGTGCGTGTGTGTGTGTGTGTGTGTGTGTGTGTGTGTGTGTGTGTGTGTGTGTGTGTGAGAGTGACGTATTATGATGTGTGTGTGTGTGTGTTTTCCAGCCGGGAGGAGCACTACAGCAGCTGGGTGTTCCCAGAGTGGGTCGTCTCCACCGAGGTCTGGCACCTCGTACCACCAAGGTAGGTAACCTCCAATAACTTGTGATTATTGAGATCATTTGGTTTCAAAATAAAGTCATACTGTGTTTTAAAAGGAGCTGTATTTAATTATTTAATTAATATAGCAGCGAACAATTGAGTTTTTGTTGCTTTTAGTGCATGTGAGTGCATCCATACAGGGGTTACAGCTGATGGATACACTTAATTACTGACTTACTGGTCACTTTAACCTCTTTAATGTGGTTTTAATCTAATCCAACCTATGTGACGTGATCATTACATTTATCTGAGGCTTTTATCCTCAGCGACTCTCAAGATGCACGTAATGTGCTTTTCATGAGCTCCACTTCTGGTGGTCTGGGAATTAATATTTTATGAAGTACTCGTTGAAGGTGTTGTGTGACTCGTGTGTGTTCTTCAGTGATTTGGAGAAATACCTGCCTCAGGAGCTTCAGTCGGCTGCTTTCAGAGTGTCCAGAGATGGCCTCAGAAAGGAGGAGACGCCTCTGCAGAGACTCGGCAGGTGAGAAGGATGCTTTCAATTTATAAAGTCTAAAAACAAACGGAATTCAGCATTTAAAATTAGAGCTTTCACCACTTTACGAGACAGATGTGTGTTGAATTTATTTAAGGATCATGTCATTTCAGAGGGTAATGCCAGCTACCGTTATTACCAGTATCACCACTACCAGTGTTTTTACTTTCTCATTGTGAAGAGACACCAGAAAAAGATTTCACATTGACGCATACATCTTTTTTTTTTATTTCAGGTTGTTCTGTTCTGTGTTAAAAGCATCAATGTGCTCCAGATTATTGGTTTTATTGGTTTGCTTTGGAGGAAGAGCTTAAATAAAGTAGATACATTTGGTATTTTTTAAAGTAGGTCCCTGTCCTGTTTACCAGGTTCACGGCGAACCCCGCTCACCCGGACCGCTGGGACATGTTGCTGTATGCGGGTGGACCGGTCTGGGCTATGGAGTGGTGTCCTACGCCCGACAGCGTCGAGGCGTCCCAGTACATCGCTCTGGCCTGCCATCGAGGGATGGAAGACGAGCACTGTGTCAACAAGACGCACAGCGGAGTCGGACTCATTCAGCTGTGGCACCTGGGCACGCTGAAGTACAACAGCAGGTAGGGGGAAATGGGGGCACTTTGTTTATTTTTTATTAATACATTTCATTAATAATGTATATTTAGATATTTTTTAATCTTTTTTTAAAAATGTTATTTATTTATCTTTTGTATTTATCTTTTGTGTATATATATATATATATATATATATATATATATATATATATATATATGTATGTGTGTGTGTGTGTGTGTGTGTTTGTGTGTGTATATGTATATAATTTTTAAATGTATATATATTTATATATTTTTAAATCTTTTTTTTAACAATGTGTGTGTGTATATATATATGTGTGTGTATGTATGTATATATGTGTGTATATAAATAATTTAAAAAGATTTTTTAAAAATTTATAATAAAAAATATATATATATATATATATATATATATATATATATATATATATATAAATAAAAAAGTATAATAAATAAAAAAGATTAAAATAAAAAAAAAAGAATTTAAAAAAAAAGACGATAAAAAACATATATATCCGCCTCCTTTGCACCCCCCTGCAGACCGGACTCTCAGCCGGCCTTGGCCTACGGCTTGGCCCAGGACCAAGGCTTCGTCTGGACTCTGAAGTGGTGTCCTGCAGGAGGCTGGGAGCTCCCCAGCTGTGACAGAAAGGTGAGGAGGTGTTCCACCACCACGAGAGCCAGTACTCATGTGGTCCTTTTTAATGGCACAATGTGACTCTTATTAAAAGTTTTTTTTTAAAAAACCCTCCGCCCCTGAAAAGGCTCCGTTCCTGCCCAGACTGGGTCTTCTGGCTGTCGCCACCTCCAACAGTGTGGTCACCATTTACAGCCTGCCCCACCCAGACGCTCTGCACTCCAGCAACGGGCAAACTGGTAAGACTGCTAACATTATGTCTAATTTACAAATATTATAAAATGATGCACAGCCCTGAAACGAAGTGTGTGTGGAGGTCAGTAGAGGGCAGTGTTGCCTTTTCTAAAGCATGAAGTCAGCGTGTGGTGGGCCTGATTGGTGGTTTGTGGACTAGAGGTTCCTTCACGTTTCACAACTGATTATTATTATTATTATTATTATGTTCATTATTAATATATTACCCTGAAAATAAAGAACAGAACCATGGCGTCTTAAAATTGCTTCTCTTTTTTTCTTCTTTTATGCGACCAAAAGACACAAATCTTAAGATATTCAGTTTCCGCTGATATAAAAAGAGAGAGAAATGGTAACTGAATCATATTTAGCATTATTGATAACACATTTTTACAAAACAATTCATTGATTTAGCTAAATGGCAATATTAATTGTTTTAGCGCAAGTTTTATTAGAAGGATTTTTTTATTATTTTATTAAACACAACCTGAACATCAGTTTATCGATCATATCAAACGTCATCAACTGGATCGGATCAGCTTTAACAGTTACCTTCTCCTCTGAAACACACACACACGGGTAGCATGGACTTCTATACAACCAGAGGAGTCGCCCCCTGGTGGTCAGGAGAGAGAATGCAGCTTTAACACATGAAGCATAGACTTCTATACAACCAGAGGAGTCGCCCCCTGGTGGTCAGGAGAGAGAATGCAGCTTTAACACATGAAGCATAGACTTCTATACAACCAGAGGAGTTGCCCCCTGGTGGTCAGGAGAGAGAATGCAGCTTTAACACATGAAGCATAGACTTATATACAACCAGAGGAGTTGCCCCCTGGTGGTCAGGAGAGAGAATGCAGCTTTAACACATGAAGCGTAGACTTCTATACAACCAGAGGAGTCGCCCCCTGGTGGTCAGTAGAGAGAATGCAGCTTTAACACATGAAACATAGACTTCTATACAACCAGAGGAGTCACCCCCTGGTGGTCAGGAGAGAGAATGCAGCTTTAACACATGAAACATAGACTTCTATACAACCAGAGGAGTCGCCCCCTGGTGGTCAGGAGAGAGAATGCAGCTTTAACACATGAAACATAGACTTCTATACAACCAGAGGAGTCACCCCTGCATAACACATACAAGAGGGAGTTAAAATATGCCAACACCTTTACAGCCTTTACTGTGATTTCAGGACACCATCATAAGCGCTAATATGTAAACCCTATTGGGAAACAACAGACTCTATTACACTTGCCTTGGTTTTACAATGAAGATGAATTTCCAGTGCACCGTGGACATAAAAAAACATATAAAAGCTGACGTTTCCATCCTTTTTTCTTTCTTTACCCCAATGCTTCATGGGGCCTGGTTTCCATTTTATTTTGAAGCCGTGGGTCATTGGCTCCAGCTTCCAAAGAGCTACTCCATCAGCCCCCTGCTTCCAACCATAGGTTACCATTATTGGATAGAAAGGTTGCAGAGCGCTCACATTTACACACACACACACACACACACACACTGCAGAGAGAGACTTGAACAGATACTGAGCTTTTAAACTGTGTTATCAGAACAATGTGAGCATTCAGGCTGCCTCGTGTGGCCCAAAGGTGTACTGCAGATATAAAAGACACCGCTAGAAATTCAATGAAATATAATCTAATATCTTTTATAAATAAATAAAGTTGGATTGGCACAAATGGTGATGTTCCCCGGGAGGATAAATCCTCTGACTTTTCACCTAGCGCCAATACCAGGTGTAAAATATAAATAATGAAGAATTTAATGACGGATACGATATGAAAGAACAAAAAGCAATCTTTAAATCCTTTTATTTAAACCAAAGACCGTAAATAAGGTAAAAAGAAATTAGAAAAATCTGAATACAAACTTATTTATTGGATTTTTTTCAGGTAGGATGTTTATATCTTTCGACTAACATACGACTCTGTTGTCACATTCAACTCTGAGCTGTTTTTGACCGGAAAGAAAAATAAATATTTGTCCTTCGCTCGACTCGTAAAAAAAAAAAAAAAATTGATCTGGAACCGACCCCAGAGAGGCGGGTGAGACACGACCGGCACTAATTAAATGCAGAATAGCGATCTCACATGAGCACGAGGGGAATAACTCAGTGTCGGCTGAGGGGGTTAAAGGTGAAATTGGACCCAGTTAAAGATGTGTGTGTGTGTGTGTGTGTGTGTGTGTGTGTGTGTGTGTGTGTGTGTGTGAAGACAAAGGGAGACTGCGTAGTGAACGCACATCATTTACACGCCGTTCTCCAGACAAGGATCTATAATTGAAGTGACAAAGAAGATGCATCGGCGAGCCGGTTGTTTGTGTTAGAGAGCCATGAATTTCAGGCCTAGTAGCCGACGCCCCCTCGTATCCTGACTGTCAATCATCATGGAGGAGGGGGGGTGGGGGAGGGAGGGAGGGGGGGCACAGAAAAGCAAGATGAAGTGTTTTTTTTATCGTGTGTTGTACTTATATTCCCAACGAGACCTTTTTAATACCAACATCATTTTTCCTGCTTTGTACGACTGGTAACATCATCTGTATTAATGATTTATTATTAATAATAATAACAATAATAATATCCTGTGAGTTGTGTGAACCAGACGGAACAAATACTAATAAAAAGAGATAATTCAAGGTTATCAAGATGACATTTGAACACGTCGTGACGGCGTTATAATGTCCCTTTTACCCGGTAGAGCTTGAACGCACCACGGAAATTCGATTTAAATATCCCAGATATCACAATCGGGTTGTTCCGAACGTTTTTTTTTAATGTTAATTACACCTTGAAATGTAGTGAGTTTCATGACCAGGTCTGGTTTTGACCCCAGAGTCTGAGCGCTGGTCTGGGAACAGCTTAAAGGTTAGAACTTGATTTAGCGAGGAGGACAAAGTATTGATCCGAACGCTGAAGGAGGCGACTAATGACGGGGAACGGCCTTTTTTTTTTTAGTTCTTGGATTTGACCATTAAACACAACGGTGATTGTCAAGTGGTTCTTGACATCCGGCAGTTTTTAACCGCGTCGGACGTTTATGAGCCTCGCGGGACGGATTGAACCTTCCAGCGCCATCAACGGGTCGAAGTGTCCACGTTATAGTCACTGAAACTGATCGGCTTTACTTTGTTTTTGACTTTGACGTTGTTTTTCATTCTGAATGACGTGAGAGAGTTGAGTCAATGAATGCAGCTTTAACACGTGAAGCATAGACTTCTATACAACCAGAGGAGTCGGCCCCTGGTGGTCAGGAGAGAGAATGCAGCTTTAACACGTGAAGCATAGACTTCTATACAACCAGAGCCCCCCAGAGGAGTCGGCCCCCTGGTGGTCAGGAGAGAGAATGCAGCTTTAACACGTGAAGCATAGACTTCTATACAACCAGAGGAGTCGCCCCCTGGTGGTCAGGAGAGAGAATGCAGCTTTAACACGTGAAGCATAGACTTCTATACAACCAGAGGAGTCGCCCCCTGGTGGTCAGTAGAGAGAATGCAGCTTTAACACATGAAGCATAGACTTCTATACAACCAGAGGAGTCGCCCCCTGGTGGTCAGTAGAGAGAATGCAGCTTTAACACATGAAGCATAGACTTCTATACAACCAGAGGAGTCGCCCCCTGGTGATCAGTAGAGAGAATGCAGCTTTAACACATGAAGCATAGACTTCTATACAACCAGAGGAGTCGCCCCCTGGTGGTCAGTAGAGAGAATGCAGCTTTAACACATGAAGCATAGACTTCTATACAACCAGAGGAGTCGCCCCCTGGTGGTCAGTAGAGAGAATGCAGCTTTAACACATGAAGCATAGACTTCTATACAACCAGAGGAGTCGCCCCCTGGTGATCAGTAGAGAGAATGCAGCTTTAACACATGAAGCATAGACTTCTATACAACCAGAGGAGTCGCCCCCTGGTGGTCAGTAGAGAGAATGCAGCTTTAACACATGAAGCATAGACTTCTATACAACCAGAGGAGTCGCCCCCTGGTGGTCAGTAGAGAGAATGCAGCTTTAACACATGAAGCATAGACTTCTATACAACCAGAGATGTCGCCCACTGGTGGTCAGTAGAGAGAATGCAGCTTTAACACGTGAAGCATAGACTTCTATACAACCAGAGGAGTCGCCCCCTGGTGGTCAGTAGAGAGAATGCAGCTTTAACACATGAAGCATAGACTTCTATACAACCAGAGATGTCGCCCACTGGTGGTCAGTAGAGAGAATGCAGCTTTAACACGTGAAGCATAGACTTCTATACAACCAGAGGAGTCGCCCCCTGGTGGTCAGTAGAGAGAATGCAGCTTTAACACATGAAGCATAGACTTCTATACAACCAGAGGAGTCGCCCCCTGGTGGTCAGGAGAGAGAATGCAGCTTTAGCACATGAAGCATTTGCGTTTGCTTTCCTAGAAAGGACACACACTTTTTACACTTTTTGTTCCTCTATGAAAAAGGTCACTGCTATTCTTATTGCATCCAATGCTTGTTTTTAATTCTCAATGCCAATGAACATAAAAAATATAAAGCTTGATTCATGTTTTTCTCTGCAGGAAAAGCCGGTGAACAGCTGCCGATTTACCAGGTAGGCTCCTGTCATATACCTTGTGTGTGTGTGTGTATATATATATATATATATATATATATATATATATATATATATATATACACACACACACACACACCAGCTGCAGTTGACGGATCCTCCCTCTGGTTCCCTGCAGGCAGAAGGAGTGTTAACACTGAAGCTGGGCTCCCTCAAAGCCCCTCGCCATGAGAAGAGTGGGCGAGTCCTGTCCATGGATTGGCTGCCTAAGAAACCACACAATATAATGGCTATCGGATTTTATGACGGTATGAATCGATTTCTGGATAAATCGCTTCAGTCGGTCAGAAGAAACAAATGAAGAGTCTGAATCCCTTCAGGTTCATCTTCTGAAGAATTATTGCTACAAACATCACTCCTATTTTTTTTTTTTATCATTGCCTTAACGATGTTTATATATATATATATATAATTATTATTTTTGACAGGAGTTGTAGGTCTGTGGGATCTCACCACAAAGTCGTCACTCTTGCGACTGCAGGACTCGGGCTCTCTGACCCTGCTGCCCTATCGGTGCCTTCTGGCTCACGACAACGCTGTCCTGGCGCTGGCCTTCTGCCCCGCCTCCAGGTGAGGCTCCTCCCGTCACACTCGTCACCATGACGACGGGTCTCGCGCCAGTTGTAGTAGAAATCTACAGTCACAAATTGACAAATTACATTTTTTTTTTTTTTTTATCATTCGTTCTTTTAGCTTTTCTTTTTTTTATCATTTTTTATTTGTTATCATTTGGAAAAGAAAAGGTATTAACCTAATTAATTAATTATATTTATACAATGTGAGGGGGTCCAGCTCTGCGTTCAAGCCTTGAATTACAAGTAAATGAACACATTCGTCGAGCAGGTATGAGCTCATCACAGATATGTTATCACCGTATATAAATATAAAATAATGACTTCATAATAATTTAATCGAAACGCCCAAATACAAATATTGGTATCTGGCTAGAATATTCTTGTCAAAGCCAATTTCACACGTTGCACTAATGCAGAATCACGGATCGCCTCCCACCATGAACACGTCTTCAGTACATAAAGGAATGCACACTGGCAACCGGCTCTTCCTCCTCCTCCTCCTCCTCGCTCAGGTTCTTGCTGGTCACGGCAGGTGAAGACCGCTACGTGAAGACCTGGGACCTGAGGAGGCTCTACGAGCCCATCACGGTTCAGAAGCGCTACCTGACCAACGAGATCTACTGGCCCCTCAACGCACCCGGAGTCCTGTTGGCCCAGGAGAACGCCTACGCCCCGTAAGGCTGTTTGTATTGCCTTGTGTGGTTAATGTAGCTCATATATATAAATATATATATATATATATATATATACTGATCTTTTTATAGGTACGGTTCACAGGGGGTGCATTACTTCGACCATCACTTGCGCGCCATCTTCGCAGTTCCTCGGACCAGCACCGTGTGGGTGAGTGTGACGTCATCTTTACGCCTACAAGGCGTTTTTTTCTACTCTGCCAAATAAACCGGATATTCAAATAGATGCTGTCTCCCCCGTTTCGCTGCAGTCCATCTCGTACACCGAGTGGTTGAACAGCGTGGTGACGGCCGACGGCCTCGGGGAGGTGATCCTCTGCCTGCTGCCTCAGATAGGCGTCATCCCTCACTACATCAAGCGCACGCTGGACCGCCGCTTTGTGAGTTGTTTTTCGGCCGCTCTTGTTTGTCATAATTTGACGTCGGCGGGATCTGAAGCGCTAAGCGTTCCTTTTTTTTTTCCCATTTTAAACGTGTGTCTTCAGCCCGTCTACCTCACGTCTCTGGTGCCTCACGATGCCAGCGAAGAAGAGGATCGAGAGAGGGGAGCAGCGGAGAAGGAGGAGGAGGAGGAGAAGGTGGAGGGCGACGTCGTCGATGAACAGGAAGGAGGAGATGCCGGAGGAGAGGAGGAGGAGGAGGAGGGGAACGGCGGAGGACGAGGTAGAAAGGATGAAGGTCCTCCTCTGCGGTTCCAGACGTACGAGGAGGCCGTGAAGAAGAACTGGCTCCAGCACACGGACAACGACATGGTGGGTGGATCCAGGAGAGCACGTTGACCTCCTCGCTCTGGTTCTACACCTTCAGGTTGAGAGAGTCATCCAACCTAAAGGTGGACTACAAATATGGCCGCTCGCGGGCAGAAGAGCTCGGCCTAACGTTACATGACTGGCCAAACATCGGTATCATCGGGTTTAGTATTAAATATACGATTGTTTATAGTTTTTGGCATTTTTGTGCCATTTTATTTAATATTTATTTATTCACGTGAAAAAGCAGTATTATTGTATGTATTGCCAACAGGAAGTTGGTCCTTTTTTTTCTCCTGTCTTTAGTCTCAGAGCGTTTTAAAGTTTTAGAAACTAAACCGTCGTCCATCAGTTCTGAATTGTGTCAAATAAAAATAAACAAACACTGAATCTAATTATTGGTTTAGTAAAAATTGTAAATGACGATGAAACTAAATCGATTCATAGTAATAATTGATTATTAAAGCTACTTTTCAAGGTCATAACGTAACGATGTATCGATCCTCCGACTTCCAGCGGACCTTCGCGAGAAGTGAGAAGCGAGCGGTGTGGAAACGCATGAGAGACACGGAGCTGAAGACCAAGCTGAACATGGACGAGATGCCCCTGGCTGCACTGCACAAGGTGTCCACACACACACACACACACACTCACACTCAGTGCAGGGTCGTCAGACTCTTGCTGCAACACAACGATAGGAAAGAATGGAAGTGAAGGAAACAGAGGAAAGAAAAAGGAAGTGACAGATGGAAGAAGAGCCTTCTCTCTCTCTCTCTCTCTCTCTCTCTCTCTCTCTCTCTCTCTCTCCTCTGACGGGCAGCTATAAAGACAGGCAGAATGTAATGAAGTGTAAAATGAGAAAAACGTCCCCGGGGGAGGGGGAGGGCAGCCATTTGATGTGTTTGATTTTAAGGGTGGGGGGGGCCTCTGAATCATGGCCTCTGGGACCAGATGATGGACTTCACTTCACTTCATCTAAAAAATGAAGTGCCTGTAGGGGGTAAATGGATTATAAAGAGGACGAGGAGAAGTGGAGAAAAAGAATAAAGGAGGGACAGCGGGAGGATTCATGGTGATGAAGAGGGGGATGGATGAGGGTCAGTAAAGGAGAGGAAGGAGCGAGCTGAGGAGGGAAGAGTGGAAAATAAGTATTTTACATCAGTGTTCCTTATGAAGTTGTTCTGCCCGGGTGGATGAGCCAGACCTCAAGTAAAGGTACAGTTCACCCCAAAAGAGTTGATCCACAGATCTTGTTTGTACCTGGAGCACCACGACCTGACACGACTCACACGATGGCAACTCTAAATTGCTCAACAGCACTACGGTAATATTTTGTAACGACCTTCCTTCCGTCCTCAGGTGCGTTTCAACCCCAACATGTGCTGCCACACCTGGTTGGCGTCCGGGGGCCAGTCGGGCCTGGTCCGAATGAACTGTCTGAGGGCCATGATCGGCCCCCAGTCCAAGAAGATCATGAGTGGGAACCGGGCCCAGTTCAAAGACCACGAGGAGCTATAACACCACGTCCAGCTCGAAGGTGGATCACAAACACACATGCAAGTCTGCAAAAAACGAGGTGTTTCTTAAAAGTTTCCTCCTCCACGAACCGTTTTTACTTCCCCACCCAAATGTCTCACAGGCGCACTTTTTTTTTTTTTTTTTTTTTTTTTTTTTTTATCAACGTTTTGCATTCTCCGCCTCCACGAAGATGGATTCCAGTTTATGAATGTAAATAATCGGCTGCATTTACTGTTGTCTCAGGAAAAAACACACAAAAAAAACACATTTTTAAATTGATATTAACCACGAAAGAAATCTGCGTTCGGCTGACATCTAGTGGTTAAAGTTGTGTACTTCGGGGGGGGGGGGTCGGTACGCCGTAACATCACTGGAGGGCGTGGTTAACTTGTTATTGAAAGGGGGGGGGGGGGGGAGTACGCGTTTCAAATGTACAACAATATGCGTCGTATTTTGTTTTCACAGCAGAAATCCAAACAAAAGTGTTTCTGTTCACAAAAATGGAAGATTTTAGCAATTCTTTTCTTTTTCTTTTTTTACCCGTAAAACATTCCACACGCCATCTATTTATTTTATTATTTTTACTTTTCTGATCTCGCCCCCAACATCTTCACCCACTTTCCTGTCGGTGTTTTGAACTATAAAGGAAACCAGTTCTCCGTATGAGGGGTCTAAACCATCCTTATTGTTTTTGTTTATCGTCTCTGCTGCTGTATTGTTGTCTCAGGCTTTTAACTGAGGGGGAAATACTTGAACTTTTATTAGTGCATCTCTGCTGGATGTGATGTTTATGAACGATAACTGTGTGTATTGTTCTCCGTTGGCTCTTTTTCTCCAGTCGGTGGTTTCGAAGGTTTTGATTCCTTATTTAATGAGCAGCAGCTGTTACTAAGATAATATCAGTGTCTTTAAAACCTGAAGAATGTAAAAACGTTATTGTTTGGCGGTTTGTCTCTTTTTAGAAGTTGTCTCACACATTTGTTACTCTAAGTTTAATTAGAGGGGTTTTTTTTGTTTTTGTTTTTGTGCCTTTTCAAGTTTTATTTACAAATCTCAAAGACGTTTTTAAATAGTCCCGATAACGTTATGAAAATAGTTCTTAACTTGTAAAAAAATAAATAATTATGATAAAAGCACCAGAATGTAGAGCAAGTTTTCTCTTTTGGTTCTGTTTCTATTTTTGGAAATGTTTAAATACAATAAAAGTTGTTTTTGTAAAAGAAATGTTTTGAGTAGATATTTAAAAGTCTTTTTGGAAAGAGCAGGCGGTCCGGAGCTTTTCCATCATCGACAGATGGGGGTTGAAATATCTCTAATTTTACCATATCTGCTGCTGAAGATCATGTAAAACATGAACGATCGGATTGTTTTGCCTCCATAAACCTGTTATAAGATTATTATTATCTTCATTATCTTCATCTTGAAGATTATTATCTTCAAGCGACCTCGTTGACGGACGTCTGCAAAGTAATCCGGACCTCTTTTCCGTCAATCTGCAATCTTTTTATTTTATTTTATTTCACGTTACAAAAAAGAAACAAAACCTCTTGCCGCACATCAAAATGAAAATATCAAACATCACAGATGTGACACGTGGAATTATGCAACGTCACCAGAGCACACAGATCAATACAGGACCGATTGCACAAGAGGGATCAATGTATTTGCACACAAAAAAAAAGTCATACACAGAAAATACACAATATTTGACATATTTACAACACACGGAGTATAATTGTCACGTGGACGGCAACGGGCACGTTACGGGGCATTCTCAAACATTACACTTTAAATTAATAATAGTTTGTGTGTATCAAAACTACATTAAAATGCATTTGGTCTGTGTTACATTCACTTTGTTTGAACTCCACTGTTGGGTTCGTCTACACTGTATATTTTCTTTTTTGCATTATTTTCAAAAAAAAAAAAAAAAAAGTATTTAAATATACAGGATCTCCTTAAAAAAAAAAAAAATGAAAATATAGAATTTTTAAAGGAGAAAATGTTTTTCCACATATTCTGATTGGCAGTTGAAAGAGGAATTGAATAACGGCTAACAACCATGCGAGTGTTGGGATCGTCCTTTGAGACATGGATACGTTGATGGTGAGCTTTACAGGCTCGATGGGAAAATAATTATCCAAATTATTACGTTTGCCCACGTCCAAAGTGCTCGCTAATAAAGCCGTGGTCCCGGGGAAAAGTTTCAAACTAAAAGCTTTCTATTTACTTTGCGCAATCCAGCTCCCCAGAGGATGAACTCCTTTTTCCTAATTAGAGAATGCAATATGCTAAAAAAGAAAATGTGGGCGTCATATGTGTAAAGCAATGAGAGTAGTGTCGGGGCTCGAGGGAACAGTAGCGGAGTCGAGGTGTCATTCAAGTGTCTTGGTTACCACGGAAACGCGTCAGCAGAAGTCGGCATCGCTCTGGTTTTTTTTTGGTGATTTTTTTTTTTGCAGAAAGATTATCTGTGTGGCAAAGAAAAGTCAAAAAGCTAAAACGTTAAATGAACTTCGCCACCGAGCTGAAGGAGGACTAAAGTAGTGAAGATGACATTTAGACACTTTGTTAGCAACATTGTTGCGTCAGAGTTTCACCGGCGGATTTAATATCGGAGAACAAAACCGGGGAAATCTGTTCGGCTTGTGTTGCACCACCGACCTTATTTATGGGCGTCTTATCAAAAAAAAACCTGACGTGCAAAATATGCCGACTCATTTCCTGGTTTTAGGTTACCCTGTTTTGGGCGGGATTTTATTTTGAAAATCCAGCCTCAAAGGCCCCTAGACTTGCAAAACATGGATGGATGGATGATTGGGTGGACGGATGGATGATTGGGTGGATGGATGGATGATTGGGTGGATGGATGGACGGGTGGATGGATGGATGATTGGGTGGATGGATGGACGGGTGGATGGATGATTGGGTGGACGGACGGATGATTGGATGGATGGATGATTGGATGGATGGATGATTGGGTGGACGGACGGATGATTGGCTGGATGGATGGATGATTGGGTGGATGGACGGATGATTGGGTGGATGGATGGATGATTGGGTGGATGGACGGATGATTGGGTGGACGGACGGATGATTGGGTGGACGGATGGATGATTGGGTGGATGGATGGATGATTGGGTGGATGGACGGATGATTGGGTGGATGGACGGATGATTGGGTGGACGGACGGATGATTGGGTGGACGGATGGATGATTGGGTGGATGGATGGATGATTGGGTGGACGGGTGGATGGATGGACAATGGATGGAGAGCCAAATAGATGAAAGCTGGTGAAACGGCCAGATATACGATGGATGGATGATTAGATGGATAGACTGGTGGATGGATGGATGGATGGATGATTAGATGGATGGACTGGTGGATGGATGGATGGACTTCAGATGGGTAACACTGAAGCAGGAATGAGAGAGGGATGGGATATCAAACAGGCTTGGAGCTGAAACTAATCGTCCGACTGAAGGACTTGAATCATTTCTGCCCTCAGACCTGAATGTCGGCCCGGAGTGGAAGTGGCTGAATGCTGTCGCAGTCCGACACTCATCAATACAGATCCCCCGATTGGGCAGAACCCTTCTCACCGAGATCACTGAAAACAGAACGGGACGTACCCGGAAAAAATGCCTGCAGAGCTACAAAAACGGTAAAAGGAACTACCACCTTAATGGGTGTAAAGGCTGTTGTTGTAATCTTAAGAAACATCACAACCAATCCTTAAATTTAGACTTTTCTTTATCTGAATTAATTTTTTAAAAATCGTGACCCTCTGAAATGAAGTACAGTAGACAGTAAGCTGAAATATGAGATGTAAGACATGTACTGCTTCTAGTCAGCGTGGTACGATGGGGTGCAGTTTAATGTAAAGAATGACACATTCATAGAGAGCTGCAGGGATGACGTGTTTTTAGCATCGTTTTAAATAAAGTTATTTCATGAACGGCTAGCGTTGCAGATTCATGTCTGACCGTTAGTGGAACAAAGATGGCGGTGAGCTGTAGAGTCGGTGTCCGGAGGGTAGACGTGTCCCTGGTAGCTCCATGCTAACGGTTTAGCACATGCTAATATTTTACTATCGTGTATAAGTAGTATAATCAGGGAAGTTATTGTGGAAGATAAGTAGCAGCCCCAAATCTTTAAAGTACTTGTGTGGTCCGACATCTGGCAGTTTCCCATCATTTATATGAAATAAAAATACAAATCATGCAGTGTTTTCAATATATTGTATATATTTAATTTGTCAAAATCTGGTAATCTAGAAGATCACGGGTTAGTAAGTGGTCCCTAAAGTGAGGCCTTCTTGATTTTTAAGGGGTCCGATAAAAATTATTTCCTCGTTTTATTAATTTCTGTGAAGAAAACTACTACTAAAAAAACCAAAGAGATAATAGAACAATGTCATAAAAGAGTTATGATGCAAAATTCTCAAGAAGAAATCTGCTCCACACTCCAATTGTTATGGAATGAATATATTATGAAATATCCTTAAAATACCACTTAGCCAGGGCTCTTCAGTCGACTCAATGATAGAAAAAGTTGAGAAATACCGAGCCAGATGTCAAACGTAATGTAAAAAACAAGCGTCTTTGCACCACCCTTGTCCTTATTTTTAGTTTTATTTTGAAAGGGTGCCCAAGACGGACCCCTGCTGCTCCGATCGGGTCGTGTTCATATTAACGCAAACTTTATGGCGTCGTGGAGAAAACACTCAAACGCAAGTAAAACTCAAGTTTCTTATTGAGTTTGTAAAAAAAAAAAAAAAAAAAGGTCTGTCACTTATTTGCAACTACTGTAAACGTAAAGTTTAAAGTGTACAGCCTGTTTTTCTCTTTATCGAAGAGGGACTGAGGCTTAAGTTCCATGTTAGCGTGGAGCTCCGCCCTCGGCACCCGACTACCAACACATGGATGATTTCACTGTCTCGGGACTAAAACACAAACGCAAAGAAAAAGGACCCATAAATAGTTTCTACGAGTAACAGGAAGCTCAACCCAGAGAGACGATGGTAAAAAGATGGCCGAGCTGGTTGGTGTTGCCGTCGGGCATCAGTCACTGGGGTCCTGGCACTGGGAGCAGTGGCTCATGTCTTCAGAGTGCAGCTCCACCTGGATGGTGATGCTGTGGAAACCAAACTTGGTGTGGAGCAGATCGGTGGCCTCCTGCAGCACCGACTGAGCATCGGCGCCCTCCTCTGGCAGGAAGTGAGAAAGCAGAAGACGACACCGTGAGACGTTTTTTTTTTTTTTTTACGAGATATCGTTGTGCTTTACATTTCTATATTTCTACAAAGAGAAACAAAATGACCACAAAGCAACTACAAAGAGACACAAAATGACCACAAAGCAACTACAAAGAGACACAAAATGACTAAAAAGAGACACAAAGCAACTACAAAGAGACACAAAAGGACCAAAAAGAGACACAAAATAACCAAAAAGAGACACAAAATGACCACAAAGCAACTACAAAGAGACACAAAATGACCAAAAAGAGACCCAAAATAACCAAAAAGAGAAACAAAATTACTACAAAGCAACTACAAAGAGACACAAAATGACCAAAAAGAGACACAAAATAACCAAAAAGAGAAACAAAATTACTACAAAGCAACTACAAAGAGACACAAAATGACCAAAAAGAGACACAAAATAACCAAAAACCAACTACAAAGAGACACAAAATAACCAAAAAGAGACACAAAATAACCAAAAAGCAACTACAAAGAGACACAAAATGACTAAAAAGAGACACAAAGCAACTACAAAGAGACACAAAATGACCAAAAAGAGACACAAAATAACCAAAAAGCAACTACAAAGAGACACAAAATGACCAAAAAGAGACACAAAATTACTACAAAGCAACTACAAAGAGACACAAAATGACCAAAAAGAGACACAAAATAACCAAA
Organism: Cyclopterus lumpus; assembly: GCF_009769545.1. Classification (NCBI taxonomy): domain Eukaryota; kingdom Metazoa; phylum Chordata; class Actinopteri; order Perciformes; family Cyclopteridae; genus Cyclopterus; species Cyclopterus lumpus. The sequence continues at coordinate 3,201,723 of NC_046989.1, forward strand.
AAGCAACTACAAAGAGACACAAAATGACTAAAAAGAGACACAAAGCAACTACAGAGACACAAAATGACCAAAAAGAGACACAAAATAACCAAAAAGCAACTACAAAGAGAGACAAAATGACCAAAAAGAGACACAAAATTACTACAAAGCAACTACAAAGAGACACAAAATGACCAAAAAGAGACACAAAATAACCAAAAAGCAACTACAAAGAGACACAAAATGACCAAAAAGAGACACAAAATAACCAAAAACCAACTACAAAGAGACACAAAATGACCAAAAAGAGACACAAAATGACCAAAAAGAGACAACTATGAGACAAGTAATGACCAATCATTAACTACAAAGAGACACAAAAAAAGACCACAAACCAACTACAAAGAGACACAAAGCAACTACTAAAGGAGGCGTAACAACCCCCCCCCGTGTGTGTCGGGTGTAGATCACTATGTTACGTTACCTATGGCAACGTGGACAGACACCAGTGCCTGGCCCAGAGTCAGAGCCCAGAGGTGCAGAGAGTGCATCGACTTCACGGCCTTCACAGAGAGCAGCACCTCCTTCACCGAGTTAAACTCTATTCCTTTAGGAGCGCCTGAAAAAGAACAGGAGCAAATTATTAAACACTAAATACCAGAATAAGGAGGATAATAATGTTTTTAATGTGCACCAGAGGTTGAATTCCCTGGCAAAGTGTGTTGAACATGTTTTTAGGTGACCTGTAACAGTGACCTAAACACTGCATTCACAGACTGTTTTAAATGTTCTCAGCGTCATGTGACGTCGACCTCGTCCCATCAGGTTGGAAACTCGACAGCTTGTTCCAAGTAAAAAAAAAGGAATAACCCTTCATTTCACAAGCCGTCGTAAAAAGGATTAGTTCATTTCGAGTCATAATAATTCACATTATTTTAGGAAAGAAAAAGGTTCTCCCACCCTAATAACCCTGCGCCCCAGGTGAGGTACCTTCCATGAGTATCCTGAAGACGTCGCTGAGGATGGTGACGGTGGTGCAGAGGACGAAGACGGAGAACAGGAACGTGCAGATGGGATCCGCAATTTTGTACTCTGGCTAAAGGAGAGAAAAGATTTTTTTTTTTTTTTTTAAAGATGCACATAAATGGGCATCAGATGGTGTTTTCTTTCCACAGTCAGCAGCCATTAAAGGGCCCGGGGCGTAAAGAAAAGGGAACATCTCGCATGAATGCATGCGTATGTAACCCCTTTCACAATAAACACACGATAACCATGATGCTTTTTAAAAATAACCCATTTTTAAATATTTTTAACCCATTGTAGTGCCTGTTTTTTTAGTAAAGAATGAGTATTTTACTGAGAATATTCAGGTAAAATACAAAATAAGTTAAATTTGTTCCCATTCATTTAAAAGAAAAGCTCCTGCGACAATATTTAGACCGTAAACTCGTCAAAACCAGGATTATTGAGATTTCTTTTTTTTAAACTGACATTTCGGTCTCACCCTAACATGAACGTGATCTATATCTGACCCGAAAGAAGATGATGATGGCCGCCACCATGACGCCGACGCTCTGCAGCAGGTCTCCGACCACGTGGATGAAGGCGGCGCGGACGCTCGTGTTGCTGTGGCCGCCGAGGAGCGCGTGGGAGTGGCCGTGGGAGTGGCCGTGGGCGGCGGCGGGGGCGGGGCTGTGGCCGCCCTCGTCGATCTGGTGGTACCCGCTGCCGTGGGCGTGGAAGGTGGTGGAATGATGGAGGATGTAGGCCATGCTGCAGAAAGAAAGAGAAAAATAAAACAGGAAGTAGTTTAACCTTCTATACAACCAGAGGAGTCGCCCCCTGGTGGTCAGTAGAGAGAATGCAGCTTTAACACGTGAAGCTTAGACTTCTATACAACCAGAGGAGTCGCCCCCTGGTGGTCAGTAGAGAGAATGCAGCTTTAACACATGAAGCATAGACTTCTATACAACCAGAGGAGTCGCCCCCTGGTGGTCAGTAGAGAGAATGCAGCTAGAATGCAGCTTTAACACGTGAAGCATAGACTTCTATACAACCAGAGGAGTCGCCCCCTGGTGGTCAGGAGAGAGAATGCAGCTTTAACACATGAAGCATGGACTTCTATACAACCAGAGGAGTCGCCCCCTGGTGGTCAGTAGAGAGAATGCCACTTTAACACGTGAAGCATAGACTTCTATACAACCAGAGGAGTCGCCCCCTGGTGGTCAGTAGAGAGAATGCAGCTTTAACGCATGAAGCATAGACTTCTATACAACCAGAGGAGTCGCCCCCTGGTGGTCAGGAGAGAGAATTCAGCTTTAACACATGAAGCATATACTTCTATACAACCAGAGGAGTCGCCCCCTGGTGGTCAGTAGAGAGAATGCAGCTTTAACACATGAAGCATAGACTTCTATACAACCAGAGGAGTCGCCCCCTGGTGGTCAGGAGAGAGAATGCAGTTTTAACACGTGAAGCAAAGACTTCTATACAAACAGTCAAGGCATTTTGAAAAATCGTTTACAAATTGATGTATTTGTAATAGGGGTTACATTATTTCCTATTCCTGACAACGGAATATGTTCTTTATTTAAGACTGAAGATTTCCAAAAAAAATATTTCTTAAAAGTCAAAGTCTCAGTTTCCTGCTCTTTGGCGACACATGTGGCGCTATGCTGTAATTGCAGGTTTGTTTTTGGGGCTCTCACTTCCCAGTTCGTCAGACCTCAAAAGCAATACTTCCATCAGTCGGAAAAAAATACATAATTTGCTAATCTCTGCCTTCAATACAGCGACATGACGGCCATCATGCTGAGAACCACTCACACTATATTGACGATGACGGCACAGCAGGAGGTGACTAACATTACGTGGCCATTAATCTCGTAGTCGTCGCGTACGATCCTCTCGATGGCTAAATAGACCAGAGCCCCCGTCACGATCCAGATGGAGATGACGGAGATGAATGCCCCGAGGATCTCTGTGGAGAGGGGAGAGGAGATGGCGGGGATCTTAATTACTTTTATATCGTCAAACAGTTCATCGCGCGCTCTACACGCCTCTATCTGAGCACCGCGGGAGGACATGAAGTTAAATAATAAAGACTCTCAGAGGCAGAGCTTCCACAAAGTGACTCGTGGCAGACACACAAGACGTCTATTCATCTTCCTTTTGATCTTTCCACAATCCATCCATCCATCCATTTATCCAAACAGTGGCGTCCGATCTCTCGTTCTGACCTGATCGGTGCCAACCGAAGTTCATGGTTTTGGTGGGCGGTCTGGAGGAGATCCACAGGGAGAACAGGCTCACCATCATGCTGCCAAAATCTGTCAGGAGGTGGGCCGCATCAGTCATGATGGCCAGGCTGTGGGCCAGGTAGCCACCTGCAGGAAACCAGGAAATACCAGCGTTACCATTAGCTTTGAAAAAACAGGCGGAGACCTCCAGGGTCTGAAGAGAGATCTTCTATCTCCTAACCACCAGGGGGCGACTCCTCTGGTTGTATAGAAGTCTATGCTTCATGTGTTAAAGCTGCATTCTCTCTCCCGACCACCAGGAGGCGACTCCTCTGGTTGTATAGAAGTCTATGCTTCATGTGTTAAAGCTGCATTCTCTCTCCTGACCACCAGGGGGCGACTCCTCTGGTTGTATAGAAGTCTATCCTTCACGTGTTAAAGCTGCATTCTCTCTCCCGACCACCAGGGGGCGACTCCTCTGGTTGTATAGAAGTCTATGCTTCATGTGTTAAAGCTGCATTCTCTCTCCCGACCACCAGGGGGCGACTCCTCTGGTTGTATAGAAGTCTTCGCCTCATGTAAAACATATAAAACCAGTATCAGGTTGCTGCTCCAAACACATTCCCTGTACAGACTTGCTGATGAGGAGTGTTTCACCAACTGTTAATCCGCCTTCATGTCTCCCCGAGACATTTAAAGGTTTATAAAACGTGTAATTTAATGCGGCGACAAACCGTGTTATGCGTTAAGATCCTTCTTTGATGCCTCAGGTAAAAAATACGATATTCTTTTATATCGTAATAAACATCTGGGCGACCAACCAAAGAACGTGAGCCAGCATTTTACAGCCCATTCTAAGCAATAAAAAAAAAGTTTGGGTTCTTTGTGACTTCCGCACTGCAGCGTTAAGGTGGATATGAACGTCTGCGTTTCTTTTGTTATGAATACATAACTGAGGTAGTTTATTACGTATCATCGGTCTGTCACCCCGGAGGTTTGAGCTTCTGAACTTTGTACCTATGACCTCGCCGACCATGAAGACGAGGCAGACGGCCGACGCGATGTAGAGCTTCCTCCTGGCCAGCAGCCGGTCTCCGCCCTCCTCGCCCGCCGGGCCTTTGGCGCCGTGGCAGTGGGCGCCGGCGGGCCGCTTCAGCTCGATGGCGCCGGCCACGCCGCCGTTGTTCAAGGGGAAGTCGGGGTACTGCTCTTTGGAATCTGGGAAGGAGCTGCAGGGACAAAGACGGGTTTTTTTTCATCCATTCACTTCAAGGTCCTTGCTCAGAAGAATAAGATCCCATATTGTTGTGTATGCACATTTCAGATGTTGTCTTACTAGAAGAAAAGAGGATTGGATTTTGATAAAAAAAAACATACAAGAATTTTTTTTACATTTATTTTTATTTAATTGCAATTTTTCACCCTCTTCCTGTCCAGTGAAAACGTCGTATCTCCAGATGTGTTGATGATGATGAATGTTTATGATAAACTGGATGATGAAGTGTTCCTTTATGTGATGATGATGAATGTTTATGATAAACTGAATGATGAAGTGTTCCTTTATGTGATGATGAATGTTTATGATAAACTGAATGATGAAGAGTTCCTTTATGTGATGATGAATGTTTATGATAAACTGGATGATGAAGAGTTCCTTTATGTGATGATGATGAATGTTTATGATAAACTGAATGATGAAGAGTTCCTTTATGTGATGATGAATGTTTATGATAAACTGAATGATGAAGTGTTCCTTTATGTGATGATGATGAATGTTTATGATAAACTGAATGATGAAGTGTTCCTTTATGTGATGATGATGAATGTTTATGATAAACTGAATGATGAAGAGTTCCTTTATGTGATGATGAATGTTTATGATAAACTGGATGATGAAGAGTTCCTTTATGTGATGATGAATGTTTATGATAAACTGAATGATGAAGTGTTCCTTTATGTGATGATGATGAATGTTTATGATAAACTGAATGATGAAGAGTTCCTTTATGTGATGATGAATGTTTATGATAAACTGGATGATGAAGTGTTCCTTTATGTGATGATGATGAATGTTTATGATAAACTGAATGATGAAGTGTTCCTTTATGTGATGATGAATGTTTATGATAAACTGAATGATGAAGAGTTCCTTTATGTGATGATGAATGTTTATGATAAACTGGATGATGAAGAGTTCCTTTATGTGATGATGATGAATGTTTATGATAAACTGAATGATGAAGAGTTCCTTTATGTGATGATGAATGTTTATGATAAACTGAATGATGAAGTGTTCCTTTATGTGATGATGATGAATGTTTATGATAAACTGAATGATGAAGTGTTCCTTTATGTGATGATGATGAATGTTTATGATAAACTGGATGATGAAGAGTTCCTTTATGTGATGATGATGAATGTTTATGATAAACTGAATGATGAAGAGTTCCTTTATGTGATGATGATGAATGTTTATGATAAACTGGATGATGAAGAGTTCCTTTATGTGATGATGATGAATGTTTATGATAAACTGAATGATGAAGTGTTCCTTTATGTGTTGATGAATGTTTATGATAAACTGAATGATGAAGAGTTCCTTTATGTGATGATGAATGTTTATGATAAACTGAATGATGAAGAGTTCCTTTATGTGATGATGATGAATGTTTATGATAAACTGAATGATGAAGTGTTCCTTGCTGATAGTACTTACTAAGGTTTTGAATAGAGGACTTTTACTTGCAGGGGGCTATTTTCACAGTGGGGTATTAGTAATTTTACTTAAGTGATCTAACAACTTTGACCACCATTGCCTAGTTTGAGGTGAATTTGTTTACTTTTGTTATGTTTAAAAGCCACACTGGTAGAACAAGAGTTTGGCCAACATGGCCGTTAAAACCAGGGGATATAACGCTCCAGCATACGTCCGTTTAGGGTGTCGGTTCACCCCGTGAACGCATCAGTTACTACAGTACAAGACACTCGGGGAATTGATTCCTGGAGGAAGTGTTGCTGCAGAGCACAGTGGTGTCTGTAAGAGCAACACTTAGTGGGAACAGGTATTCTCCTGACAACGTGGATTACAATCAATGTTCACCGAAGTGGCAGAATGGCGAGACGGGGGTCATCTAGTAAAGAAGGTGAAATCGATGGACGCCGACAGTGAGCGGTGGGCGGTGTGGAGGAAGACAGACTCCATCACTCATTCACAACACAGAACCACTGGCACTACATGTGTGCTCGTAGGATTTGTTGTTGTTTAGACTTCTAGGTTAAAGGTTCTCTAGTAGAAAAGGGGATCTGGATCTGGATCTGGATCTGGATCTGGATCTGGATCTGGATCTGGATCTGGATCTGGATCTGGATCTGGATCGGTCCAACAGCCAGGAGAACGTTGTTGGTTCTCTTTGTGAAACGAGACGTCAATGTTGATTTATTTGTCCGGTAACTTAAGTACGTCAACAACAACACTTCTGTAGCTCCGAAACCATACTGTTACTAATACTAATACTGTTACTAATAATACTACTGTTACTAATACTAATACTGTTACTAATAATACTACTGTTACTAATACTAATACTGTTACTAATACTAATACTGTTACTAATAATACTACTGTTACTAATACTAATACTGTTACTAATACTAATACTGTTACTAATACTAATACTGTTACTAATACTACTACTGTTACTAATACTAATACTGTTACTAATACTACTACTGTTACTAATAATACTACTGTTACTAATACTAATACTGTTACTAATACTAATACTGTTACTAATAATACTACTGTTACTAATACTAATACTGTTACTAATACTAATACTGTTACTAATAATACTACTGTTACTAATACTAATACTGTTACTAATACTAATACTGTTACTAATACTACTACTGTTACTAATACTAATACTGTTACTAATACTACTACTGTTACTAATACTAATACTGTTACTAATAATACTACTGTTACTAATATTAATACTGTTACTAATAACACTACTGTTACTAATAATACTGTTACTAATAATACTACTGTTACTAATAATACTACTGTTACTAATAATACTACTGTTACTGTTACTAATACTGTTACTAATACTACTACTGTTACTGTTACTAATACTGTTACTAATACTACTACTGTTACTAATATTAATACTGTTACTAATAACACTACTGTTACTAATAATACTGTTACTAATAATACTACTGTTACTAATAATACTACTGTTACTGTTACTAATACTACTACTGTTACTAATACTAATACTGTTACTAATAATACTACTGTTACTAATATTAATACTGTTACTAATAACACTACTGTTACTAATAATACTGTTACTAATAATACTACTGTTACTAATAATACTACTGTTACTAATACTAATATTGTTACTAATAATACTAATATTGTTACTAATAATACTAATATTGTTACTAATAATACTACTACTGTTACTAATAATATGACTGTTACTACTGTTACTAATAATACTACTGTTACTACTGTTACTAATAATACTACTGTTACTAATAATACTACTGTTACTACTGTTACTAATAATATGACTGTTACTACTGTTACTAATAATACTACTGTTACTAATAATACTACTGTTACTACTGTTACTAATAATAATACTGTTACTAATGTTACTACTGTTACTATAGTAGTAATAGTAATAGTAGTATACTGTTACTACTGTTACTACTGTTACTACTTATTGATCTTCTCAGTCAAACAGCATCACATCTCTATTGAGGAATGCTTTATGTCACTTTCTGGTCACAGTGATTGTGTTCAACCTGAGAATTAAACGTCACCCATGACAACAAACGAGTACATCCAGCTGGATTTTAATCGTGGCAAGAAAACACTGACTTCTCCATTTACTTCACACACACACACACACACACACACACACATCCAGATTGATGCTCTGGCCCAGAGCTCCGATGGCTAAATGAGGTGGAAAAAAACTAATCTAGGCTCACTTGAGATAACCGCACAGACACACACACACTTTATGTCACTCACTTCACGTGGGAGATTGCCAGTGTTTCATGATTAGCCTTTTTCACGCACACGCACACACACACACACACACACACTGAAAAGAATCATCCAAGTGGAAAACAGATTCTGTTCAATTATACCACTAGGACATGAGAGCACACACACTTTCACTCTCTCTCTCTCACACACACACACTCACAGACACACACTTGGGTACTCTAACGCCTTAAAGCAACGTTATATTCAAATGTGAGCATGCATTATGATGGAGATTAAAAAAATCTGAGACTAAATTGAGTCTTTGAAAGATGTGTACAATTAATTAATGAACCTTTGGTGCATCTTGTTTGAACACAACCGACACACCAGCTGAATGAGCAACGCAAAGGTGACAAAGAGCTTTTTACGGTTATTGTTATCGCCTCGCGACGCATATTTAATCTCAAATGTCTGAACAAAAAGAAAATTAGATGCAAGGTTTCTGCACCCGGTTCGATCAAGAAGGCATCAACTGCTGCGTTGAGTTGTTGGTGCGCACACTTTGCCGTGCATCTGTTCGTCAATAACCCCTTCAGGTGGTGCACACTGAGGGAATATTCCATTGATCTGTGAAATGATGATGTGAAGAGAGCTCAGTCCACAATAACCACCCGGATTTTATTACAGCTGCAGTATCAGAGCATTTCACTGCAAAGCTTTATGAGTCAAAGGCATCTCATCATGTTTTAGCCCTTTAGAGTTTAGAGTTGACAAAAAACAACATCTACAATTATTATGTTGGTCTTTGAAGATTCTCTATGACTCACGTGTTCACTTTGATAATTACAGTTTGCAGAGCAACACATCCTCACGTGTAATGAAGTCACCTGTTTAATACTTAACAATTTAACCAAAAATAGTTTCCAATTAATGTTCTGTTGATCAATTTGATTGACTGACTCGTGGTTTTAAGCTTTATATTTGACTCAAAACCCCCAAAAAGGGACTCATGACCTGATTTATTCGTATTAATGGCTCATTATACGGATCGATGAAGCTTCAATAATTAATAATTAAACCCTCGATAAACTCGTCAGATACGTGTTGTTAACTCTTTATAAAGAAAGGCCTCATCAGATTATTGAGATTCTTAAAAAAAAAACTATATTGCATCTCTTCAATATTTTGGGCCTAAATGTAAACAAGGAGCGATGCCAGCTGGAATAAATGCTGAAGATGACACACACACACACACACACACACACACACACACAGACAGACACACACACACACACACACACACACACACAGACAGACACACACACACACACACACACACAGACACAGACACACACACACACACACAGACACAGACACACACACAGACACACACACAGACACACACACACAGACATACACACACACACACACACACACACAGACATACACACACACACACACACACACACACCCAACACGCTGCAAATGGTGCATGAAATCCCAAATGTGATGCCATATGCACTTTCTCTCTCTCTCTTTCCACCTCACTCACACGCGCGTGCACAAACACACACTTATTACACCCATCACCACGTGCACGGCGCCTCTTTCCGAACACTAATAAAAACATTATAGAAATGTGTTTTTTTCTTCTTCTTCTTCTATTAAGAGGCCTAAAATATCCGCGACAGCGACGTGATAATCAGGGATCTGTGTTCCTCGTGCAGGTCACGTGTTTGCAGCGAGCTGATTGGTCTGTAAAAAGTGAGAAACAGCTGACACGAGAGCGTGAAAGAGTTTAAGTGTTTGAAGATGGGGAAGAACACCATGAGGCCTAAACGGATGATATGTAATTCTAAATTCAATTATTCGTATTTTTTTTATGATTTATAGCTTCTAAATGCACACTTATAATTGCATGTGTGTCATTAAAAACCTTTAAGATGCATATTTGATGTCTATAAGCTTATTCTATAATTGTTTTTACAACAAGAAAACACGATTTATTTCTGTTTTGATCATTTTGATTGATTTAAATCTTATTTTATGGCATTAAAGGCCATTATTATTTTAAGGGTCAATTTCTGTCTATAAACCGCTCGTGTGTGTAATATTTGCGGCTCCGCGTGCAGGTGCATAAACACACATATCACTGTTCAACTCTCCCCGTCTCCTGCAGAGTGCGCGTGCAGTGCGCGTGCACTCTCGCCTCCCTAACGACAGACGATGAGTTTTGAGCGTCGCTCGGTGAAAGGGCTGCGGGGCCATTTGTCACGCGCAGGCTGTCCAGAAACAAGCCGAGCATGGAAATTAATTTTTTTCATTCACATAAAACAGACGCGCGCGACTGTGCGGCAGCCGCGCTCCACGTGCACCGCACGGCGACGACGTGCGTGACACGGTTTACAACGCATGGATGTATAGACAAAATATTCACTTTTCATTTCATGCACAAAAACACACACATTTTCGATAAACGTGACATTATTAAATAGTTGTTATTTAGACATTTTAAAAATTATTTTTTAAACGCATGCCACATTTAACATGTCATTTATTGCTGCATTATTATCCATGCAGCTGCAACCATAAATAATAATAATAATACAAACATACCTTTGTAGTTTGAGAGAATACATTTTCGCACTCTTCTCGCGCATCAGTTGAGATTTCTCCGAATTTGCAGCGTTATGATCCATTTAATCAGAATGCAGTCAGCCGTCTGAGATTTAAATAAATAAATAAATATGGATTCCTTTTTTTTTTAAATGGGGGAAAAAAATGTATAAGAGGATGCTGCAGGAGTTGCCGGTGAGAATCGACAGGTCCGGGGTTCCGGGGTCCGGGGTTCCGGGGTTCCGGGGTCCGGGTCTTCCTTCACTCGACGCCGGGGAAAGTCACCCGAGAGCGCATTTCTGTGAGCACCGAGACTTCAGAACAAACCGGTTCAATTCTTTCATTGCGGGTTTGTGGAGAGGAGGAAACCACGCGCAGGGTTATGAGGGAGCTTTTTATTTTAATTTATTTCAAATGATGTTGGAGTTGTGTCGCCTCGAAACGCGGAGCAGCAGCAGCAGCAGCAGTGATGATGGTGATGGTGATGATGATGATGAGGCTGCTGCTCGGTTAGTGTGCGGGACCGATACCTTCAAGCCTGACTGACCTCCGGTTGGTGCATCCCGTAACGGGGACGAGCATCGGCGCGAGGGAAAATCAATTCATTCGCAGAATCACAGAGGAAACCGCTCACGTGAATTTACGTTAATTTAAAGAACGTGTTAAAAATGTTGCGTAAAATAAACACACTTTTTTTCCTTGACTTTTGCAGATAAATCCGTGAATATTCAACCTTGATGCGTGATATATTCAAAGCAGGTTCATGCCATGCTGTAAATATATGATACAGGCAATGTCTGAGCCAAATGCCAATAATAATGTAATGTTTAAAAAAGTTTACAATTTCTCTGTCTAAAAACTTTTTAAACTTTGTTTTTCTTCGATTAATGGCAGTCTAAAAAACAATATCTCTCAAAATATAATATCATGAACTAAACTATAGGGGTCATTTCAGTAATATTGTTTGTGTGCATACTGTAAGTGTCGATATATGTTGAATTAAAATATACAGATTACATAATAATCCTATTTATGCAGCTGTACAAAAAGTATAAAGCAACAAAATAAATAGATCCATATTTAATGACATACGCCCATGATAACTACGAAGACACTGCACATACAAACATGTACTGTCACACATACATAATAAGATTTAAAACCTCTCACATCTTCAATAAAAAGTCACAGTCAGCTCCTTTGAACTGGCCGAAGATTAAGATGTAAACAAGTCCACAGTTGGTTGTTGACTGAATTTATTACGTTATGCATTTTTCAAGATATAAAACGCAGTACAATAAACAATAAACCTTCAATGGGGTTATTTACAAGTAATAATAGTATGGAGTTGCGTCTCTGGATGTCTCTAGTCATCATTCATTGTGACAGATGGTGCGTTCAGAGTCTGGTGGGACTAACGTACATTTTAATCTTATGCGTTTACTGTGTTGTTGTAGCTACACAGCCTAAATGTTTAAACTGATGCAAACTGTATTTTGTATTATTTAATTAGTCCCAAATTAGTTGAAAGAAACTGCGCTCAAATTGTACCAAGGTTGTGGCAAAAAGTAGCGAATATATAAATATAACTATATATACATAATATTTTATAATAGAAATCGTATTTATTTGTATTTTATCCAACACAACATATCTGCTACACTTCTAAAAAAATTAAAACAATATTTGAATTAAGTGTGAATTAGGTGGCTAGTGGCAATATTTCCGATTACCGTAAATCCAACATCGTCTTACGCCTTCGTGACGTCATGACGCTCTCCGTGTTTTGGTTTTTCCGCGCCGCGCAGACAAGAGGAGCTCGCGACATGGAGCCAGCGAGCGGCTCCGGTGCCGTTAAACCGGACGGACGGCCGACGGACGGAGCGGTGGAAGCGGACCGGTCCGTGTCACGGTCCGACAGGTGATCATAATAATAAATAAAATAAAGTTTAAATGGCCGCGGCCTTACAGTCAGAAAACACGGCTGACGTTAGCTCGCGGAGCTAGCTTGACGCGTTGTGTGTGTGTGCGCGCGCGCGCGTGGCCGCGGTGAACAAAAGCTACGCGGCGTTCACGCCAGACTCACGCGCGCGCAAACAAACGACTATGTGTACGTGACGTCGTCGGTAAACGTTTCTGTCTGTGTGTGTGTGTGTGTGTGTGTGTGTGTGTGTGTGTGTGTGTGTGTGTGTGTGTGTGTGACGTTAACGTTTTCAACGTGTAACGGCTAATTCTGCTCTAACGAGGAGAGGTTGTTATTATCAACCGTGGCACGTGGCACTGTGGGGTCAGGGTCGGTCCGGGATACTGACCCGGGATGCATGCTCAAAAATAAATAAAATAAAATATATATATTTATTCATAGATAAGTCAGGTTAATGATTTGCTTGACTAATGCACAATAACTGTCTTGTGCAGGTTTTCTTAAAGGAATTCCCCATCATCTTTTCTAAATACTAACGAATATAATACACCTTTTTACATACATTTATGTTTAATATTTAAAACGGTTTACATTGAGCGTCTTTTATTATTGCAGGGAGCTATTTATCATCAGAGATGTAAAAAGAGTGATCACTGATATCATTTAAAAAAAGCATAAATCTTGATCTTTATTACTTCAAGAAGTTACACTAAATAAATTAGAGACAATCTTATATTTAAATACATTTGTCACTTATTTACACATAAAGGGAGCAATCCTGGGCAGAAGGATCTTAAACCGTTTTTATCTAAATTTAAGCACGTCTTCGACCTGCAGACCGTTTCACCTTTTTTTAAATTTTTTTTTATCTATAAGCAAAGATTTTAAAGATTTTCGTAGGAGGTCAGTGAGATATTCATAATGTCCCCGCCAGGTGATGACAGCCTTACTCGTGTGATCGGTGGCCTCTACCTTGAGCCTCGCTGCGTCCAGGGCGGCGGTGTGATTTTCCTGGGGAGGGTCGCGAGTTCCCCCGTCCTCCCCCTCAAGCGCACCGACAGCAGAGACCTCACTGTGGAGACGAGAGTCCAGAGAGGGAGACGCCGAGAGCCCGTCGTCTCCCTCTCGCCTCTCTGCAGGACAGCAGAGCGTCTGCAGCTCCACAAATATAATACAGGCTTTAAATGGGACAATTTTCTGCCTCACGACTTTCATTAGCTGTGTTTGATCGGAAAAGAAAAGTCTGCTTTTGATTATAAGACCTGTCTTACAATTATCTTTGTGGAGCCTGCAGGTGCCACACAACGACTTAACTGCCTTTTACATGGAGCAGCAGCAAGAGGAGGGGCCATCTATGAGCTGAACGGCATTTCTGATGGCAAACGGCGTAAAAACTAACGTCAGGAAAGGAGTCGCAAACTAAATCAGAGCTGCATTCTGCAGTGAAGTCTGCCGGCATGTTTGCAAATACACATTTCATTTAAAGTGTTGTGTCCTCACGGTGGCTTTAGTATTTATATAATTTCATAATTGTGTATTTCAATAAGGGCTTGGGCAGGCCGTCTGATCTCGGCTATCTGTTGTCTCCCCACGTCTTTCACTCCAGTGGGAGTGGAGACGATTCCCTGGACGGCCTCTCAAACGCCGTCCCTCGCTGCCCTTTGACCCCGTCTTTATCGCCAAGAAAGCGAACCACCAGCCAGTCCAAGACCGAGCCGCCGCTGCTGAGGACCAACAAACGGACCATCTACACCGCCGGCAGGCCGCCCTGGTACAACGTCACAGGGACCACCTTCAAAGAGGCCTTCGTTATCGGTGAGCCATCGAGCAACTGTTATCTATCTATATATTTTATATGTATATATATATATATATATATATATATATATATATATATATATATATATATATATATATATATATAAATAATATTTATATGTATAAATAATATTTATATATATTTTATGTATAATATATATATTATTATTATTTTTTTAAAAATATATATTAAAATTATATATATATATTATTTATACAACATTTATAGACGTTCTGGCTTTATTTGGGGCGTTTCTTTTACAGCAGGCCACCATTTTGCTGATCAGCAGGGGTAAAATATCGGTCCCAGTGGCAGTAAAATGAAGTGTGTGTGTTTCTGTGTACACATCTGCATGCGTGTTAGTTTGACGTCCACAGAGCTGATGGTCCGTGGCTAAGCGCATCAGGTCGGCATGAGTGGGGATACGTGGAGGGGGGAAGTGGACATTGTGTTTAGTAGGCGATCTGTTATTGTCAACGGGACACAGCGGCTGGCCACAATTTCACACTCTGCTGTACCGGAGTCGATAAAAAGGGTCCGACTGAGCAACCGCAGGAACGTGACGATAACATGCACAGACAACACACATATATATATATATATATATATATATACACACGTGCAGAGATTTTAAGAAGAGATGGACGTGTGAAAGAACAGAGAAGGGAGAGATGAGGATAGAAACCCAGTGTGAAGCTCACGGATACCACTTTTCTATCTCCTCATTCTGGTTTCATTGCAAATAGAATACACTGGTTCTATATGAACACAGGATTTTTTTTTTGTAAGTCAGAGACAGTATTTCTGTGGTCGCTCTGAAGCTGTAATCGTACACGGGAAGGAGGGAAGATCTGCAGTGATTTGTCCTCGGTGTCCTCAGTCAGCAGTTTAGACCTTGATGGGTCTTATCTGGGTCCAACCCTTCACTAACAGTTGTTTATGCCACAGAAGTAGCTCTGTAGGCTATTACACACACACACACACACCCCAGTTTTCCGCCGTCTTGGCCCAGTTCCCAGGATTGTTGTCCTGAAGGATGGCTGTTGTGGTCCATAGCTCAGGAGGTCGAGTGAGGCTTTATTT